>NW_028270161.1:10727988-10883206 GCF_037043375.1 Chiloscyllium plagiosum | reverse complement strand
CCAAGTGCTGGCAAATGGGACTAGACTGGGTTGGGGTATCTGGTCAGCATGGATGGGTTGGACCGAAGGGTCTGTTTCCATGCTGTACATCTCTATGACTCTATGAAAGCACTGGGAAGTTGCAGACCTGAGTTTATCATGAGTGTACTTGGAACAATGAGTGTTGCATTTGCATTTGTTTCTCAGAGCTGTCCAAAAGTCGATTACACAAAAGGAAGAAATATAAAAGGGATCAATTTTAGGATGCTCGCTGAGCTGGAAGGTTCATTTCCAGACATTTCGTCACCCGACTAGGTAACATCTTCAATAGGCCTCCAGGTGAAGCACTGTACATGATTCCTGCTTTCTCTTTATACGTTTGGGTTTCTTTGGGTTGCTGATGCCTTTTCTCAGTGGGTGGTAGATGGGGGTCTGAGAAAAAGAACAGGAAATGACATCAGCACAGGAAATGACATCACAAACCCAAAACAAAACTCAAACATATAAATGGAAAGCAGGAATCATGTACAGTGTTTTGTCTGGAGGCCCACTGAAGATGTTACCTAGTAGGGTGATGAAACATCTGGAAATGAACCTTCCAGCTCATCGAGCTAACCTATATCCAAAACCTCAACCTGAGCTACAAATCTTCTCAAAAAAAGGATCAAGTTTAACTTCCACAGATCGTGACATTTAAGCTATCTGAATCTATTAGCCAACTCAAATTTTTGATACTAAAACATATACCCAATGTGTAAGTCAACACCATCCCCCTCCACCCTGCCGTATGTGTTAATAAACCTGTTGGACAATAACCGGGTGTCACGTGGTCCTTGACCAACACAGGCACCTCCACATCATATTGGTTACTAAATAAATCCATGTTTAGGGCTGGACACACATTAGGAGCTGGCCTTATTTTTCATCTCCGAAATAAGTTAATGGTGATGCTTATCTTATAACTTGATGCAATGGATCGCACAGATTAAAGGAACTGTACCCCAACATGATGTGTCAGTTTAAGACACTTCCACACAGAGCAAACCACACACAGCGAACAACAAACAGAAATGAGTCTCTGGCAATGAAACTGCATAAAGCTGGCTTCAAGCTAAAAGCCATAACATTTGTTAACTTGTGATATTACTAGAAAACAGCAAGTTTAGTTTAAAATAAGAATGGAAGAAGAAGGAATTCACCCAGCATGTGATACTCAAGGTCAAATATGCCATCAGAACAGGAACAAGTCATTGGCCTGACCTTGAGAAGTATGTCTCAAAATGGGTTTTCAAATGGTTTCATGATTTAAGAAATGCAATGTATACATCTGTGCTTAAGTGGGTTAGGTGACACAATGTGTCCTGCAAAATGTCACAGCAGCAGCTTGCTGGCGTAGTCCTTAATTAAGATCTATCTTGTACTGTAGCAGTGATTGTTCACAGCCAACCAAAATACCTAGTTGCTGAAATGACCAGTGACCCTTGATTCACCATCAGACAGCAGCAAAAACAAAAGTAACATTAAGCTTAAAAAACATACCATGTATTACCTATCATGCCAGCCATCTTTCTACACCTGAAATATGGCTGAAAATGTTGAAGGGTTTTGATATCAACATTCCCAATGAAGGGCTTATGCCTAAAGTGTCGATCCTCCTGCTCCTCAAATGCTGTCTGACCTGTTGTGCTTTTCCAGTGCCACACTTTTCAACTCTGATCTCCAGCATCTCACTTTCTCCTACGGGTTTTCATATGCCCAGCAAGTGAAACTGTGGAATAGAAACATTCAACAAACTTTCTGGTGAAAAGCATAGGACATAAAATAAGTTTCAATCATCGCACTATGTCCATTTAGGTTTGGCACTGAATGTTACTGTGCACTTAGGATAGGCTGATCTAATCTTGGTTATAGAAAGGTACATGATAGGGAAGGTGATTGCCTCGCGGTATTATTGCTAGACTATTAATACAGAGGCCCAGGTAATGTTCTGAGGACCCAGCTTCAAATCTTTATGGACCAGACCAGACCCCCTCGAAGTATGTTAAGAAGGTCGCCTAGACCCCAACTTTTCTTATTTTAAAAGTAGATGAAAAGTGCCATGTTCCAGATGCAATGTGATTGGTCAAACTACTTGATGTTAAGCAAAACAGAATTTATTTAGACACTATAGTTAAAATACAAAGAAAACAAAGAGGAATTTAAAGTCACTAAACTGTTGGAAAACTTAACCGAATCGAGTACTAATCGATTCGAGTACTAATTAACAATTCCAGTATAGTAATGTCACATAAACACACCCCGTGGCAAAAAGGCAAATTAGGACACAGATTCTCACATGCAATTGTCTAATCCAGGAGGAAAAACTATCAAGAGAAGGTTCAGAGAGAACACCAGCTAGGAATTATTCACTGAAGCTTCCAACTCCTTTGAGATCCCACTGGCTTCTTATGCTTCTTAAAGCTAAACAAAAACTAGAAAGCCTGGTCAGGGAGGGCTGGCCATACCCAGGCTGCTTCCATTGTACCAACTTTAAAAAAAACCCAAGGCCTCACGAGTTATTTACTCAAGTCATCGTCAGTAGCCATTTTGGTTACCTCTGCCTTACAACCTCTCAACAAAAACAGGAAAAAAATAACCTTTAAAGTGACAGCAACATCACAAATCCCACTGCAGCAGATGATGGAATTTTAGTTCAATAAAAATCTGGAATTAAGAATCTAATGATCCCACGAAACCACTGTTGGTTATCAGAAAACTCCATCTGGTTCACTAATGTCCTTTAGGGAAGGAATCTGCCATCCTTACCTGATCTGGCCTATATGTGACTCAAACCCAAAGCAATGTGGCTGACTATCATTGCCCTCTGGGCAATAAATGCTGGCCCAATCAGCGACACCTTCATCCAGTGACTGAATTAAAATTTGCTGGCAAAACGTCCAGATTTCTCTTAATTCATCCAGAGGATGTCAGAGATCTCTGATCTCTGATTGCCTTTGAATTGAGACATTTCAGAAGGCAGCTAAGATTGCTGGGCATCTGGAGTTGCAAATGAGCCACACCATGTCTGATGTCAGAAACCTTCCGTAAAGGAGTTTTCTCAGAATAATCGATGATAGTTTCATGGTCACCATTACTGTAACTGGCTTTACATTCCACATTTAATTAAGTGAGTTTAAATACTGCCATGTGGGATTTGAATGCATGCCTAACAGCATTTGTCTAATTCCCTGGTCAGTGAAATAATAACAATATTAGCATCTTTCCACCTTCTGGTTGTCTTTTGCCTCCCAGATGTTATAAATAGTCACACAGTATGTTTGAAAACATTTGCCTTCTTGATTTTTAATCTATATTCTCATCCTGCCTAGTTAGCAGGTCACCTTAGGCTGGTATTGTGTTTCACACAAAACTGCCTATTTGGTGCAGCTGTGAATTTGGCCCCCAGAAGAATTACTCACACCATTAGTACCTGGCTCCTTACAGATAATATAATATGAAATAACAGCCATCTTTCTTTCAAACACAACTCCCGTATCACTATAACTATTTCAGTGATTAATATTTTAAAGAAACTTATCAATTTTATTTTGGAACTACACTAAGTTCCTCTCTCATCTCTAAAAGCATGGGTTCTTCTCTAGAAATTGGCATGGTTTAGGTGGTCAGATGTTCTTCTTCATTTTGTGGATTTGACATTTGTAGTATTCAGTGCATGCTCATTGGTAATGTTCTGCATGTTCCTGGTACTGCAGGAGTTGTGCTTTCTTTTGCGACTTCTGTTTCCCTGGATAGTGATGTTTCTGTTATTGTTATTAATGATCTTTTCTGATTTTACAGCTCAGATTGGTCACACATGGATTCTCTTTTTATCTCCCCTTGCTTACCAGTTTTGGTCTTGGCTTCATCATCAGCATTTGCTGGGCTCCAGGTTTTCATAATTGAATCCTGTACACATAAACCTTGTCCATTCAACAGCTCCCAATTCTGCCACCATGCCATGTCTTCTCAATACCATTTGGTTCCCAGATGTTCGGAATAATCAGATGCTAGGAAAGTTTAGAGCTCCTTATCTTTAATTTAACTCACCATGTTACTGTTAGTTGGCAGACTGCCTTAGGGTGGTGTTGGGTGACAGCTATTGTAGTGATTTTAATCAACACGCACAGACATACTCCAGCAATCCTTCAGGATAGATGGGATTTGAGCCCAGTCATCTAGCTCAGTGGTAGGGACATTACCATGGCACCACAAGAGCTCACAGTTTCTCCTAGACAAGGTAACTTGTACCTAATAATTACCATACAATAAATTTCATCTTGTTAAGGTAAGAGATTCTTCTTATCGTGAATCATTAGTGGTTGTTTCTCTACTATCGGAAACTAATTGAGACTTTGACCCAGTCGAAGGCAGAGAAATGGTGGCAGAATCTACCCACAAATATCACACTTCACATTTTTTCTCCTGGTGATGTTTATATAGATGACTCATTTGCTTGGTCATTACAGAGGGCAGTTCAGAGTCAACTACATCGTTGTAGGACTGGGGTCACATCAGACCAGACAAGGTAAAGATTGCACATTTTTGACCACACCCCCCAACAGACTTTACTCAACCAGTTGAAGCTTTGAAGACAACCTTGTTCCATGACAGCTCATACATACATAATTTTTAAATTTCAGATCTATTTAATTAAACTAAAATAAATTCTGCAATTGTTCTGATGAGGTTTGAACTTATACTTCAGTGTTTATTACTCCAGGCCTGCTGAATAGCTAACATAACCACAATGATTCGGAGATGCCGGTGTTGGACTGGGGTGTACAAAGTTAAAAATCACACAACACCAGGTTATAGTCCAACAGGTTTAATTGGAAGCACACTAGCTTTTGGAGCGACGCTCCTTCATCAGGTGATTGCCTAACAATCACCTGATGAAGGAGCGTCGCTCCGAAAGCTAGTGTGCTTCCAATTAAACCTGTTGGACTATAACCTGGTATTGTGTGATTTTTAACTTTATAACCACAATGCTATCATACCCAACCCTTAGGAATCTGAAACTCCCAGCAAATGAGAACAACAGGGTAAATCATTCACAGCCAGTGGTAAATATTATAGGGATAATATTTTCAGTGCAGCCCTGAAAGTGAAGTCAATGGAAGCTATTTTTTTCAGTATAGGATGTTAGTCCTCTGCTGGAAAATGGACAAATGGAGATCACAGCATCTTCCTTCATTACCTGAATGTCCATTAGGATTTACTGCTCTCACACAGATTAGATTAGATTAGATTACTTACAGTGTGGAAACAGGCCCTTCGGCCCAACCAGTCCACACCGACCCGCCAAAGCGCCACCCATCCATACCCCTACATTTGCCGCTTACCTAACACTACAGGCATTTTTTAGCATGGCCAATTCACCTGACCTGCACATGTTTGGACTGTGGGAGGAAACCAGAGCACCCGGAGGAAACCCACGCAGACACGGGGAGAATGTGCAAACTCCACACAGTCAATCGCCTGAGGCGGGAATTGAACACGGGTCTCTGGCGCTATGAGGCAGCAGTGCTAACCACTGTGCCACCGTGCCACCCTTAATACAACACATTATACAACACAGATTATACAACACATTCACTTAAATATGTAATTTTATGCAAACAATTAAATGATGGGACTGTGCATGAAATCGCCATTTTCATCATACACAGAGCAGATACAGATCTAATTAACCTAATTATTCGCATTTGTCAGGACTTGGTCAGGAGTGGTGAATCAGCTCATCTCCTTTCATGTCCTTCAGTTGGCCGAAATAAAAATTATAATTTTTTTTTTAGTTTGTAGCTATGTCACATTTCTTTTAAAAGATAGCTCACTCGCTGAACATACAAACATGTGCATTTGGAGCAGGTGTAGACCATTCAGCTCTCCAACCCACTGTGCCATTCAAAAAGTTCCAATTAGTCTCGCCTCTCAGCTACCTCTGATAATGCTCTTACTTAACAAGAACTGATCTGCCTGAGCCGAAAACGTTTTCAAGAACTTTGCTTCCACTACTCTTTATCACTCAGCATTGTCTTTGGAGAGCTTGGAAGAAAACAGGGAGAGTGAGAAAGAAAAAGAGGGAGAAATAAAGACAGAAAGAAAGAGAGAGAGATAAAGTGTGTGTTATAGACTAGGCCAGACCACTCAATGCATCCTTGAGCAGGCAGCCCAGACCATAACTTTGCAATTTGTTTTGGTAAGTGTACAGTGAAAATTATCCAGAGTAAATTAGCTAGATTGACTATTACGTTTTAAAACAGACAGAAATTTATTTACAAAATTACACAATGAAACACAAAGAACAGAATAAAATAGAACTATCAAACTAGACTTCATTAGCTGTTCCGAATATATGCAACAGGCCCAATAAGCAACCTCCCTTAAAAAAACAGTTAAAAATGGAACAAATGCTTACAGGTTGAAGTTAGACGGGCAGAAGGAGAGAGAGCATTTTAAAACCTGTTTCCACACAGCTGAACCCCTTTTTGGTTCTGGACTGAACTGCTCAATGAGAGCTGACCACTTCCCTTTCATTATACAGGTGACTTCTAAAACATGAACACTTTGGCCTGAAGTCTCATCTGTTTACATATAAACAAAAAGGCCTCCCAATACCTGTTAATCTCTGTACCGAACTAGTCTAATCAGAGCTGGGAGTATTTTATTACCCCTCTGAGAAAAACCAAGGACACAGTAATCTTGAGAAAGGGACCAGCATTTAGAAAAATATGGACCAGCTTTGTGACAGAGAGAGATTCTTCCAGTTCTACAGTATATATTCATTTTTCTCTTTCTGATAGTATGTTAAAGCCACTGCTTTTCACTTTTGTAACCCCGTATCTGGTTTCATTGTCTTCCAAGCTAGATAATTTATCAATAATGGTGTGAATCATACAAGGGACAAAGAACTTGAGTTTTCAAACCTTTTGATAAAGATGGTCTTGTTGACTTAGACTGGTCTTGTATACTGATGTTTCCTTGAAACTAGCTGTAATAAGACAAAGTTAAAAATCACACAATACCAGGTTATAATCCAACAGGTTTAATTGGAAGCACTAGCTTTCGGATCAGGTGAAGGAGCAGCGCTCCGAAAGCTAGTGTGGTTCCAGTTAAACCTGTTGGACTATAACCTGGTATTGTGTGATTTTTAACTTTGTACACCCCAGTCTAACACTGGCATCTCCAAATCATGTAAACTGTGGGGCAAAAAGCAGAATTAATGTGTTTTGAGAAGATTTGTAGCTCAGGTTGAGGTTCTGGATATAAGTTTGCTCGGTGAGCTGAAAGGTTTGTTTTCAGATGTCTCGTCACCATACTATGTAAATGGAACATGAAATGACATCACCAACCCAAGGAAACCTAAACACATAAGTAGAATGTGGACCATAACACCAATGCTTCACCAGACGCTCACTGATGATGTTACCAGTATGGTGACGGAACATCTGAAAACGAACCTTCCAGCTCAGCGAGCAAACTTACAAGCAAAGCAGAATTAATGTTTCCAGTCTGAATGATTCTTCAAATTTAGGCTCTCCAGCTGTGAAGAAGAATCATACCAGGTTTGAATCGTTAACTCTTATTTCTGTCTCCCCAGAGCGGCTGGGTTTCTCCAGCTTTCTCTGTGCTTTTTTTTTCAAAGCAGATCCGCTATTCCCTTTCTCCCTAGTATGTTTATTGAGCACCCCTTGAAATGAATCTATACACTCCCTTCACCCAGGTCTTGTGCTAATGAGCTCCGTGTTCTCAGCCCTCCCCAGGGCGCAGAGTAGGGGAGGCGAAACTGGTTGTCCAATAAGTTAATTCATAATGCCTCTAGTGGCACTAGCTTATAAATGGAACAGTAGCATCACAGTGGAGGCTGGAAGTCTGGATTTGAAAGTAGAGTAGCTGGTACAAGAGGTTTGACTCTCACTGGTATGCACCTGGAAGCTGTCAGCAGTGAGACAGGAATGTGAGCTTGATGACATTAGTTATGGAGGAACACATATCCAGTAATACTGTTAAGTGTAATCTCTTTAAACATTGACTGTGATGTTTGGTTACTTATCAGTGAATGTGCACTCCCTATGTCTATCTGATTCTCTTTTACAACACTTGGTAATTAGAATTCATCTATTTAGATTAGAGATTAAAGATGCTATCTTAATTAATACATTTGCAAATATATCATCCCACATCCCCTTCTACCTCCCACTGTTCACAATCAAGAAACATGATCCCATCTCATAATCTAACTCACTCTTTAGCACAATCTCAAAATTTCTTTAAAAATATTTCATTCGTCCTCTAAGTTTCTGCAATCATTATCCTTGGCCTTTCTCACACTGGAATAATTTGGGGTTAAGTATCCCCATGGCGACCGATTTCTTCTGGAAAATTCCAGGAGCCTTATGGTTTATTTTCTCCTTAGACTTGATTCCTCGGATTTATACTAGAGCTAAATTCATCAATCTTTTGTTTGTTCCTCTAATTATAGGCAGAATAAACACAAGATAATATTAAATATTAGGCAGTAGCCTCTGGATGATTATTTCTCCCACCTCTTGAGACAGACCCAGATTATGCAGTCACTCTCATTAGGGAAATAAAATGTCACCACTTAACATTTATTTTAATTTTTTTTGGACAATTAAACTGACTCAAACTGTCTTGTGATGTGATTTATTATCTTATAATGATAAACAGTAATTAAACAAAGTGACAGTTGGACTATGCACAGTTTATACATTGCAATCATTTGATTTAAAGAATTGAAAATATTGTTAACTCTTTCTTCTCATGTATTCTATCGGGAAGATGCAGACAATTTCTAGAGTTCAGTTCAAGGAGACATGCACAGATCTCCTGGCAAGCTGAGATCAGGAATACCAGTGGCTATTTGACTGTGGTAAACCTCACAGTCAAACATGATCCAGTTTTCACTTGATTCACACTGCTCGATTTTCAACGGACAGTAATTTTGTTTTAAGAAGGGGCTGGAGTTTTCATTGCTGGATCAGGTCTGAACAGAAAATTGGTACTAATCCCTGGCTCGGTGACATCTGTTTTCTGCCTGTGTTCCCCATCCAGCTCTGATTTTCGTAAGGGTAGGAGGAGGACAGTGAAGTTGCATGCATTACTAATTTGGAGAAAGTGAGGACTGCACATGCTGGAGCTCAGAGTCGAGAGTGTGGTGCTGGAAAAGCACAGCAGGTCAGGCAGCATCTCAGGAGCAGGAGAATTGATGAGGCCTCATTCCTGATGAAGGGCTTTTGTCTGAAGTGTCGATTCTCCTGCTCCTCGGATGCCGCCTGACCTGCTGTGCTTTTCCAGCACTGCATTACTAATTCACCCTCTCAAAACAATCTTGGGGATGTATGGCCATTGAGTACTGTGTAAATAAACTGTAACAGAAATTGAGGGAGAAATTCAGCATCTGTGGAGAGAAAACAGAGTTAATGCGTTAAGTCTTTCTTCAGAACGTAAACTGTCCACAGATGCTGCCAGACCTGAATCTAGCTGAGCTTCTCTGGCCATTTCTGTTTTTGTGTCTTTCAGATCTTCAGCTTCGGGTGTTTTTTATTTTAGTTTTGATTGTGGTGTAAAGCTAAACAGCTCCAGTCTGTGAGGGACAGCATCTGCATTGAAAAAGTTTTATTTGATTGAAAATGGATGTTTTGAAGAAAATCTATTCCACAGCAACAAAATCTATTCCGCAGCAACACTTATCCCACTAGTTGTCATTTTCTTACCTTGCTTTATGTTCCAACTTTCCCTCTGTGATGGTGAACTTAAAGATTCAGATGCTTTCAACATTTTTGACAATGAGGTACAGGGGGTAGCTACAACAATGGCTACTGCGTCAGGCCAATACCTGTCTCGTTTCTAGGGCACCTGTTATCATCATTACCAACCTTAGCCCAGTTGCTGGTGTGACCCCTGACCCTTTAACAATTAACCCCTTGCCTCCACGAAAATCTGAAGCTTCAGTTGGTGTTTGATTAAAACAATGGGGCTCCTAGGAGCCCTACAGCATGGGAGCAGGCTATTTGTACCCATCAGGCCCAGACTGACCCTCTGAAGAGCATCCCACCCTATAACCCTGCATTTCGCATGTTAAGTCCACCTAACCTGCACATTGTTGGACTGTGAGAGGAAACTTCATGGGGAGAATGTGCAAACGCCACATACACAGTTGCCCTGGGGGGGGGATGAAAGCTGGGTCCCCGGTGCTGTGAGACAACAGTGCTAACCACTGAGCCACCCTGTCAACCAGGCTCTTGCCTGTAGACTTTTTTAATGGTAACTGGATGAGGAAATTTCTGCCATACCCAGCACCACTCAGACATACAATTGTGGTGAGGGGGAGCATGCAGGTTATCCCATGGTTGAGGAATTGCCAAGGGTCCACTGACTGGCAGAAGCATTGGGGAAGTGGAGGCTGCTGCCTTACCACATTGGCATGAATCTACTGGATAGCAAACTACAGGTGAATAAGGCCATGTGGTGGTGGTGGTTATGGGGTGAGGTGGTCAGCTGCATAGTCACTTGCTGGGAAGCCTCACTTGCACTTCAGCTTGGGTTCCTCAATCAAGCAGTCAATGCCTTTGAATGAAGGACAATCCACCAGTCTAAAGGAACCATGCAAAGGTCTGCCGGTCATTCTTTCTGCACAGCAAGACCCCATCGTGTCTGTAACATGTTAATATCAGTGACAGTGAGATAATGAGTGATGCGTATTGGGAAGGTATACAATGTCAAATGTGCATATTACACTTTTGTCCAATAAGGTGTGGGTTTCATTAGAAAGGCCAGCAATTGCTGCCCGACCCTAATTGCCTAACTTTTCTGTAGTGGTTTGATCCAACTGAGCAGATGATTTCGAAGGGAAGTTAAGACTCAACCACTTTGCAATGGATCTGGAGTCACTTGTGGTAAGGACTTCGATTTTGTTGCCCGCAGAACATTAGACTTAGATTTAGATTTATACAGGTCGTTCTGCTATAACGCACATTTTGTCAGCACAAATTGGCTATGACGCAATTGACGAATTGTGGATGTTATTTGGATAACGCAAAAGTTGTAGTGAGTGGGTATAGTGATCTGCTACAGCACGATTTTCTATAACAGTTTTCCATACCGTGATTTTCTATAGCACGAGGTTTCAGAAGGACACAACTGTCGTGCTATAGCAGAATGACCAATATTTTAGATTTAGATTTTATTGTCACGTCCATTCAAGTACAGGATTACTGTGAAAAGTGTATAGTGTCACCACACACGATACCATCTTAGGTACAAATGTATCTAGGGACAAAAAAAACTTATGTACAAAGTAGTAAAAATACCAAACTTTAAAAATTAAGTATTACCTTCACAGAATAAGCCAAAAAATAAAGAAATAAGGTGATGGTTAACATTAAAATCCTTCTTAATATAAACTAGAAAAAGAAAGGAATAAGTTAATAGTTCAGCCGTCTTTGATGAGTTCTCCACTTAGCTCAATCTCCAGGAGATCTCAGCTGCCTGTATAGGACAAGTTTGGCTTTTCAGGCTATGTATGATGGTTTCACAGTTGCCATAACTGAGACTAGATTTCCAATATGGATTAATTAATAAATCTAAATTATTAATTAAATTTAAAGCTACCATGGTGAGACTTGAGTGCCTCAGAATATTAGTTTACGGCTCTAGTTTAGGGATCAAGTGACATTAACCATATGTCACCATTCCATAACCATAAACGTAAATGGATGGTGTTATTTGCTGCAGTTGGGGACACAAGGATTCACAGTTGTTCCTTTTAATATTTATAAGCATCTTGTCTCAGTCTGATGTGGAAGATTGCTACAATAATCAAGACAATATGATATGTGTGTATTTAAATCAGCTGTTCCAATAGCTCATCTCTTTTGCTTCTGATCCCATGGTGTGTACATAAAGAACTAACTAATCTCTTTATAAAGCATCTCAGATGTCCTGAAGCACTTCATATTTACAGAACAACTCTGGAAGACTGTTGCCATGTGGATAAATACAGCATGCGTTTTACACCCAGCAGGCTCATACAAAATAAATTGGAAGTATTGGAAATCTTGAAATAGCTGGTGATATTTTCTACTTTTTATTTATATTCACACTTATCAGTTTCAAACATTGCATCTTTCTATCTCCTGTATCTGAAATGTCAACAGTTCTCTCTCGGATCACCTCTCCATTTGCCCTAATTATTCGATGTTACTTCGCAATCTCTTTATCACACAAAATGACTTTGGTTATGACTCTTCACCAACGTTTCTTTATCTCTCATACTCATGTGTACATCTTTTCCTCTGTCACTGCTCCCAGTGAATAATGTGGATTCCTCGGATCTTCAGACGTCAATTCAAGAAATATCTGTGACTACAGTACAAAGGCCCAGTTTAATCCTCTGCGCACAAAAGTTTGATTCCCACTATGGTGACCTATTTGTTCTTATTCATCGATGGGATGTGGCTGTTGCTGGCTAGAACATCACTTATTGTCCATCCTAGTTTCCCAGTGGGCAGTTAAGAGTCAACCATGTTGCTGTGGATCTGGAGGCACATGTTAGCCAGACCATGTGATCTTGGCAGATTTCCTCCCTCCATGGGGCCCTGATGGGAGTTACAATAATTAACAAACACTTTATATACTTTATCCTAGATTTTTACTGATATCTGTCATGGCAGGATTTGTATCCAGGGCCCCAGAACATTGGTTTAACAAGTGACATTACCACTAAGGCTCTCTCCACTCTGGAATTGAATGCGAATGTCAACGATGGTAGCTGTGACATTATTGTAATAACCCATCTGGTTTACTAATATTTTCAAAGAATCATAGAATCCCTACAGTGTGGAAACAGGCCAATTGGCCCAACTAGTCCACACCAACCCTCCAAAGAATATCCCACCCAGACTCATTCTCCTCCCCTTTTATTCTACATTTCCCCTGAGAAATGCATCTAACCTACACATTCCTGAACACTATGGGCAATTCAGCACGGCCCGAGGCCGAAATTGAACCCGGGTCCCCAGTGCTTTGTGGCAGCAGTGCTAACCACTAAGCTACTGTGCCACCCATTTTGGGTAAAAGGAAATCGGCCATCATGCCTTGTTGGGCCTATATGTGACTCCAGACCCACAGCAATATGGTTGACTCTTAACTGCCCTAGGAAATGGTTTAGCAAGTGGCACAAAGCCTTCACTGAAGAGACTGGTATTAAGCGATGGTGAACAAATAGGGATGGTTTACAATGGTGCCAAGTTGCTACAAAAGAAATTTTTTAAAATTCTTTCATGCAAAACTTGGCAAGATATTCCACCTTCAACTACCAGAGGCTTCAGCTCATCCATGAAAATGTAAGAGCAGGAGTGGACTGATCAGCCCTTCGACCCTGCTGCACCATTCATTATGATCATGGCTAATCATCCAACTTAATTGCATATTCCTATCATATACTTTGATCCCTTTAGCCCCAAGTGCTACATTCAACTCTTTATTGAAATTATTCAATGTTTGGCCTTGACTGATTTCTTTGGTAATGAATCACAGGGTCATCACTCTCTGGATGAAGAGATTTCTCCTCATATCAGTCCTAAATAGTTTAGCCGATATCCTTAGACTGTGACACTGATTCTGGGTTGCCCTTCCAAATCTACCCTGTCTAGTAATGTTAGAATTTTAGAGGTTCCTATGCAATCCTCCCTCATTATTCTTAACTCTAGCAAATATAAGCCTAGCCAATTCAATCTCTCCTCATCTGTCAGTGCTGTCATCTCAGGAATCAGTCTGTAAATCTTCACTGCACTCCATCTATGGAAAGAACATCCTTCTTCAGATAAGAAGAACAAAATGCACACAATATTTCAAGTCTAATTAAAGCCCAACACAATTGTAGCAAGACATCTCTGCTCCTGTACTCGAATCCCCTCACTATGAAGACCAACACATCTTTTGCCTTCTTGACCACCTACTGTCTACTTTCAGTGACCGATGTACAAGGACACATGTCTCATTGTACTTCCCCCTATCTCAATCTATCACCAATCAGATAATAGCCTGTCTTCCTGATTTTCTCCCAAGGTGGATAATCTCACATTTATCCAGATTATACTTCATCCAGCATGCATTTGCCCATACACCAAACTTGTCCAAATCACACTGAAGCATTTCTGCATCCTCCTCATATTTCAGCCTCTCACCCAGATTTGTGTCATCTACAAACATACAGATACTATAGTTTGTTCTCTCATCTAAATTATTAATATATATTGTGAAGTTCCCTCATCTAAATCATTAATATCTGTTGTGAAGAGCTGAGGCCATAACACTGTTGCCCATGGTACCCAATTAGTCATTGCCTGCCATTCCCTAAAAGACCCCTTTAATTCCTACTCTTTGTTCCCTGTCTGCTAACCAGTTTTCTGTCCATTTCAATACACTACCCCAATCCCATGTGCACACAAATGCCTTGGAAGTCACATTTTTTTGAAAGTCTAAATGAAACATATCTACTGGCTCCCCCTCATCAACACTATGAGTTACATCCTCAGAGATTTGTCAAGCATGATTTCCCTTTTGCAAATCCATGCTAACTCTGTCCAATCCTGCCACTGTTTGCCAAGTGCTCAGTTATAAAATTTTTCATAATGGACTCTAAAACTTTCCCACCATTGATGTCAGGTTGACTAGTCCATAATTATAAGCTTTATCTTTACTCCTTTCTAAAATAGAGGAGTTGCATTAACTACCCTCCAATCTGTAGGAACTGTTTTAGGGTCCATAAAATTTTGGAAGATGATAACTAATGCAGCCACTGTTTGTAGGGTAACTTTCTTAATTGGAATTTGACACACACTGGGATGCAGGCTATCAGACCCTGGGGATTTATCTGCCTTCAATCCTATTATCTTCTCCAAAACCATTTCCCTAACAATACTGATCTCCTGCAGTTCCTCCATCTCACTAAACCCTGTGTTCCTCAACATTTCAGGTATTTTATTTATGTTGTCCTTTATGAACACAGAACCAAAGTATATATTTCTAACTGTCTTTTGACAATTTTGTTTTCTCTTCTTGCACTTATAGAAACTTTTACATTAAGTTTTTATATTCCCTGCAAGCTTACTCTTGGACTCCATTTTCTTTTCCTTAATCAATCTCTTTGTTCTCCTTTGCTGAATTTTACACTGCTCCCACTCCTCAAGTTTATTTTTATCTGACAAAATTGTCTGTCTCTTCCTTGAATCTAATACTATCTCTAATTTCTCTTGTCAACCCTGATTGACCACCTTTCCCATTTTACTTTATCACCAGATTGTGTGAATGTTTGCTATTGTCTTTTCACTTTCATCCTTTTAAGTAATAATCCCCAATCTTTCATAGCTAACCCATGCCTCATACCTCCTCTATTTAGATTCTGGACTCCAGTTGCAGAATCAACAACATTGCTCTCCATCTCTGACAGTATGGAAACAGGGCCTTCGGCCCAACAAGTCCATACCAACTCTCTGGAGAGTAACCCACCCAGACCCATTTCCCTACATTTACCTCTGACTAATGCACCTAACCTACAAATCCCTGAACACTATGGGACAATTTAGCGTGACCAATTCACCTAACCTGCACATCTTTTTGATTGTGGGAGGAAATCAGAGTACCCGGAGAAAACCCATGCAGACACAAGGAGAATGTGCAAGCTCCACGCAGATAGTCGCCTGAGGCTGGAATCGAACCTGGGTCCCTGGTGCTGTGAGGCAACAGTGCTCATTACTGATCTACCGTTTGCTGTCCCATCTTGTTGAGGAATTCTATCACATTATGGTCCTCAAGGGGCCTCAATCAATTAGACTGATAATTATTTCTTTCTGATTACACAATACTCATTCGAGAATGGCTTGTTCTCAAGTTGGTTGTTCAAAGTATTGATCCAGAAAACCAGCTTGCGTGCATGTCATAAATTCCTCCTCTATGGTATCATTACTAATTTGATTTGTCCAAACTGTGTGCAGATTAAAGTCACACATAATGATAGATGTTCATTTTTTGCAAGCATCTCTAATTTCCAGTTTAATGCCATTCCCAACATTTTCCCGACATACAACCCTGTTACAGGCCAGGCCAGACCCCCTCAAAACATTTCAAGAAGGTAGACGAGATCCTAACTTCCCTAGTTGGTTTGAGCAGGTGTAGAGTAGAAATTCCAGAAATAATGCAGCTGGTCAAAAGCCCTTGGTTTTAAACAGAACAGAATTTATTTACAGAATACCAAATGAAACACAAACAAAAAAGGACAGAATACAGTCTAATTTAATCTAACCAAAAATCCAACAGATTATCCCAACATAATGATGCTGTTCCAAATTCCTGCAACAATCTCCATAAACATCTCTTGGCAAAAAAGGTCTTTCAGGAAAGAGAGATGTCAGAAAGTTCCAGCACGGGGCACCTTTTACCATGTAGCTGTTGTTTTGACCAGTAGCCTCAACAAACTGACAGCTTGCTCTGAACAGCCAGAGTACTAAAACAAAAACAAACCAGAGAAAAGCTAAACTGGGAGAATGAGCCACTCCCTTTTCATTGTACAAGTGTTTTTTTTTAAACTTGAAAGCCTTTTTCCTGAGGCAATATCTGTTAGTTATGGTCAAACTGGCTCTAAAACCCATCCAAACCAGACAGACTGGAATCTCTGAGAGAAAAAAATATGAAGGACAACATAACCTTGTTAAAGGAGCAATGTCATCACAACCCCCTCTCATGTCTTTTTGCCCCTGGTTGTTTCTTAGATTGACTCATACAGATTCCACATTGTTAGAGCTAATATCCTTTGGTTGTGTTAATTTCCTCTTTAACTAAGAATGCAACTCAACCACATTTTCCTTTTGTCTGTCCTTTTCATGTACTGAATATTCCTGGACTCATTCTGAGGACGGGTCACCCAATCCGAAACATTAACTCTGATTTCTCTCCACAGATGTGTCCAAATCTGCTGAGCTTTTTCTAGCAATTTCTGTTTTTGTTAGCCCTCGATCCATCTCTGGTCACCCTGCAGCCATGTCTCCATAATCACAACCGTATCATTGAAAACGTATTTTCATCCATCTGCATGATGAATGTGCTGACTTTACTTGAATGCTCCTCGTATTAAAGCAGAAAGCCTTAAAGCCTGTCTTTTCAACATTCCTTTCCTTTATTTTTCCGTGTTTGATCCTGACTCCTGATTTCTGTGCCATCACATTCTTATTCCCATTTCTATCTTTTGTTTTTGTCCTTGATTCCCTTTCCTCTGACTCCTTGCAGTAGGTTGCCATACCCCTGCCAATTTACTTTAAACCTTCGCAACCACTCTGGCAAATCCTATCCCCTCGGACTTTAGTCCTGGTCCTGCCCAGGTGTAACCCATCTGGTTCGGACTGGTCTGACCTCCCTGAGAGTGGGTCCCAAAGTTCCAGGAGTCAGAAACCCTCCCTTTGCACTAGCTCTTGCTACATGTTCATCCGAGATTTGGAAGATGCTTAATGTTAAATAATTTCAAGGGCCCTTATTCCCTGGTTCTCTGTACTGTAGGATATAATCCTTTCAAACTATTAACCACAAATAAAGCAAAATGCAAATGGCACCTCTTCTCCTCTGCACTGAATTCCCATGGTGCTCCAAGTTCTCAGAAATACAAACTCATTCCGACTGTGTCTCAGTCAGGCTATGTTCTCTCCCAGCTGCTCATGCAGAGCTTACTGAACCAATGTCACTATTCATATTCTTGCCTTCTTAAAGACCTGCATATCTACTGTTCTAGGAAAACAATCCTTTATTCACACTCCTGTCCCTCTGAATATATTACGTATTTGTTTAGCCTCACCTTCAGATGATTGTGCAGCTTTAATGGGCCAAATGGCCTATTAATTCATATGCACCCCCATCTGCTTTATTAATATGTTCTTAACAGGGCATTGATAAGGCTTCTTCAGGAGTACTGTGTCCATTTCTGCTCTCACTGGTTTGGAAGGATACTATTAAACTGGAGAGAGTTCAGAAGAGATTGACCAGGATTTTTTGCTGGGAATGCAGGGATTGAGTTATGGGATTGTTTTCACTGGCGTGTAGGAGGTGAAGAAGTGACCTTACAGAGGCCTATAAAATAATAAGAGGTATAGATAAGGTGAGTGATAGGTATCTTTCCCCTAGGGAGGGGGATTTCAAGACGAGGGGACATACTTTAAAGGTGACAGGAGAAAGATTTAAAAAGACACGAGGGGCAACTTTTTAAATAGAAAGAGTATGGAATAAAGTTCCAGAAGAAGAGATGGCTGCAGGTACGGTTACAAAATTTAAAAGACATTGAGACAAGTACATGAATCAGAGCTGTTTGGAGGGATGTGGCTCAAACTAGTCTAGTTTGGGATTACAGTCAGCATGGACGGGTTGGACTGAAGAGTCTGTTCCCATGCTGTATGACTGTATGACTCCACGGCACCTCTTCGCTTTATGATCCTGTTTTCACACACTGTTCCCTGAGAATTAAACTTAACTGAAATGCAAGAAAAAAAAGCGAATTTACTTGTGAATATGAGTTTATACAAGGTAATGAATAATAAACGGACGCATTTTTGATTGTTAATGGATGCAAGATGTTGGCTTCACATTGACCTTAAGATGAATGGCCACACATCTTTATACCTCAATGCTGTCGTCTGGCATTTATTTTGCTTTCTCTCTCCTCCCAAGCTTTCAAAAAAAAACCACAAAATAACTTTTCTTTCTGATTGCTTTCTCATTTCTGTCTCTGAAATCTACTCTAACTGCTGCTCCCACTCATTGCCAAATCTCATTTATCAAACACAACAACAATAACAACAACTTGCATTGAGTCTTGAGCTTTGAGTAGCAGGAACAAGCACATCAACACTAAATAGAAAACCAATTAGAAATGATTTGTTGATGCTGCCTCGGCAAATAATACACCAAAAAATAACATTTTAACGTGCTTTTCGAATCATGACATTACTGAAAAGATATGCTTTGGCCTATCTTGTATTTACATGCACATTGATTGGATCTGAATGTACAGATATTAATAACATAGAACGCACAGGCTGAATTATAATATGCAGTTAAAGTCTTTCTTGTGGTTTCTATTGCCAATGATTCCAGGAACTGTCACATTCTATCGTCTCATCCTTATCATATTGGATAGGTATTCATCATCTATTGTAGATGACTAAATTAGACCACAAGGGACTTATTCTTCACTTGCAAATCATGCAAACAGTCAGTTTCTAACAGGCCTCTTCCTTGGGCAACAAAGAGGCACACCCGAAAGTACATTAAACACTGCAAATGATGTTGTTTGTCAATCAAGGCACTGGGCAGTTTGCTATATTTTTCTTTTCATCTTCTCAGCAGAGTGGACCAGACCAACACCCTCTCAATGGCAACGTTATTTGGGATCTATAAATAAAAATTATTACCCTTCTGTAATTGGGTCAAGTAATAACATGCCCACAGCAAACTTTAACTGCATAAAAATTGACACAGATATTTAGTTGACAACTGAGTACTCTGTGTGCATTTTCAGGCAATTAATTTAATTATTAAGAAAATACTTTTTCTTTTGCAATGTCACTATTTCTTAAGATCGAGGCATACAAGTATACATTTTGTGGGGCAATGCAATGGGGATGTAAGATCTTTTCTGCAGATTGAAACCACATCTGCAAAACAGACATTGTTGCAAAGGAAATAATGGAAGAATATTGATAATAATAAATAAAAACTGCATGTGAATATTTGTTTCCATGTCGACCTCTATATAGCAAATAATATTTGCATGCATTAACCTCTTGTAAAAAGAAGGCTTGCATTCATATAGCACATTTCATGATTACTGGGTGCCTCAAAACAGTTTACAGTCAGTGTGAAGCTTTTTGGAAATGTGGTCAAATTTGTAATGGCAACACAGCAGCCAATATACCTTCAGTCAACTCCTACAAACAGTCTGAGGCACTACCATCTTACCAGACTCACTCATGAGAGAGAAACAACTGGTGGTGATTTATCCTGAGGGCCACCATACCTCAGGTGAAGGCAGAGGTTGGGAAGGAGAGTCCTTCATGGTAATCTCAGACAGGGTGAGTATTGAACTCACACAGCTGGCATCAAACTGTTTTATAAACCAATCATCCAACCAACTGAGCTAAACTGACCATAAACAGTAGTCATTTAACAATCAGTTGTTTGAGAAATAAATGTTGCCTTGGGCACCAGGGATAACTCTTCTGCTCCTGTCCTCCTATCCAAACAGGAGAGTGAGGCCTTAGTTTAACTTTTGCTGAAGCATCTGTAACAGTGTGGTGAATACTCAGTTCAGCCTGAGACTGGTTTGTCCTCAAGCTCTGAATTGGAATTTGATTCTGGACTCAAGACCCAAGCCATGTTTACTACTACATAAACCATAGCTAACTCTTTTGCATGGCACTCCCACTGCTGTCTGCAAGGAAAGGAAATGTGGAAGAGTACATTTTTGACCATGTCTAGTTTGCACTATAAACCCCATGGCGCAGAGGGTGGTGCATATATGGAATGAGCTGCCAGACGGAGTGGTGGAGGCTGGTACAAATACAACATTTAAAAGACATCTGCATGGGTATATGAGTAGGAAGGGTGGAGTGATATGGGCCAAGTGCTGGCAAATGGGACTTGGTTTATTTACGATATCTGTTCATTGTGGACGAGTTGGATGCAAGGGTCTGTTTCTGTGCTGTTTGTCTCTATGACTCTATGGTTGCTCTTGGAAATAGAAACATCCAAAAGCATCAGCCAAACAGAGTTTTGTGACACACCAAGTGCAAAAATAAGGAACAACTGAACTCACTTGTTCGGTGAAAGTTCTCCTGGTATATGAACAACCATGAAAAGAGTGTACAACCTTTTTGAGATGAGAAAGCTCAGCTACCTTAGAACAAAGTTGGAGACATTTGGAGTTTAATATAGATAAGTGTGCACTCTTGCATTTTGGTAAGGCAAATCAAGGTAGGAGTTTCATGGTGAATGGTAGGGCCTTAAGGAGTGTAGTGGAACTGAGGGACCTTGTCGTTCAGATGCATGGATCTCTGAAAGTGAGAAACAGGTAGACAGGGCAGTGAAGAAGCCTTTTGGCACACTGGCCTTCATCAGTCAGGGCATTGAATGAAGTTAGAAAGTTACATTGCATTTGTACAGGATGTTGGTGAGGCTGCACCTGGAGTATTGTGTTCAGTTTTGGTCACCTTGCTGTATAGGAAGGATGTTATTAACCTGGAAAGAGTGCAAAAAAATCTACAAGGGTGTTGCCAGGACTCAACAGTCTGAGTTATAGGGAGACGTTGCACAAGCTTGGACTTTTTTCTTTAGAGCGTAGGAGACTGAGGGGATCTTATAGAAGTGTATAAGATCATGAGAGACATGGACAGAGTGAATGCACTCAATCTTTTTCCCAGGGTTAGGGAATTGAGGACTGGAGGGCATCAGTTTCAGGTTAGTGGGAAAAGAATGAAAGGGAACCTGAGGGGAAACTATTTTACACAGAGGGTGGTATGCATATGGAATGAGCTGCCAGTGGAAGTGGTTGAGGCGGGTACATTAACAACACTTGAAAAGTATTTGGACAAACAGATGGATAGGAAAGGTTTAGGAGGATATGGGCTGAGAGCAGGGAAATGGGGTTAGTGTGGACGGATATTTTAGTTTGGGTCAAAGGGCCCATCTCCGTGCTGTAGGACTCTATGACTTTATTAGAAACCAATGAAATACATTCACAATAACTGGTTAACTCAGCAATGTTTGAAATTGGAATGTTGTTCATTTCTAGCAAAGAAAGTAAGACATACTATTTATGGCTTTCATCTTGTCAAGATTTTACAACAGCTTTAAAAGCAATTCAGTGGCATTGAAGAGCAGTTATTCTTGTAACGTGGGGAACAAAGCAACTAATGTGTGCATTAAGCAAGTCTCACAAACTGGTAATAACAAGATAATCTATATTTTTTAGGTCAGAACTAAACCATTGCTGGAAAATCTCAGCAGGTCAGTTGTGGGGAGAAACAGATTTAATGCTTCAGGCCAATGACATTGCATGGCTCCAGCACTTTGTATAGGACACTGCCATTTTTGTTGCTATGAGGTTTGAGCTCAGTTGACTGTACAGTTAGTTTGCAAAGCAATGCAATACCAGCAGGAGGGATCAATTCCCATACTAACTGATGTTACCATGAAAGATTCTCCTTCTCAACTTCTTCCCTTGCCTGAGGTATGATGGTTAAGTTGCCACCAGCTGCCTGTCTCTAATGAGAGAGCAGTTCTCATTAGACTATGGTGAGTGGGTTTGATCCCCATTTCAGAGATCTTTCCTCAGAACTGAAAATGTTAACTCTGTAGATGCTGCCTGACCTGTTGGGCTTTTCCACCACTTTTTGTTCTTATGTCAGATTTCCAGCATTCTCAATATTTTACTTTTGTCTTTAAAGGTGTTGTCTAGAGAATAAATAATGCCCCAGAAACCTGCAGGGACAACCGCCTTGATTTTCCTCAAATTATGCTATGGGATCTTCTAATCCACCCAAAAAGACAGCCAGGGACGCATCAAACTCGCTTCTCCAACAGTAAAGTGCAGGATATATAAGCGGGTGACAATTTTGCTGAACACCCCCACTCTGCCCACAAGTATGACACAGACCTTCTGATCATTTGCATAAACACCATCTTGCTCTCATGCAAACATTTCTGTCTGATGTTTGCTTTGCAGTGTTCCTACAAACCTCAATGTAAGCTGGATGAAAGGTACCTCTTTTTCTGTTTAGGCAGTTTACAGCCCCTTTACAGACTCAACAGTGAGTGCAACAACTTCAGACCAGGAGTTCTGCCCTCTATTTCGATTACTGCCCTCTCCCTTCCTCCTCTAGTATCTTGGCTACATGAGTTTGCTTGAAGCAGAGATGGCCTATTATCTGCTATTAACACATACCATTAACACCCTGCTGCATCCAAATTGCTTCTCTATTACTGTTAGCAGACCCTTTGCATTTTGCTCTGGGGCAATTGTTCCACTTGTTCCTCCTTTGTCCATTTTCCAGTGCAAAGAAGAGTCAAGTTGGACTCAAACAGTTAAATCTACATTAAAACATTGAGTGTCGTAGTGGTCAGTGTTTAGCACTACTGCCTCAGAACACCAGGGATCTGTGTTTGATTCCCACCCTTGGGTGACTCTCTGTGTGGAGTTTGTATATTCTGCCTGTGTCTGTGGGGGCTCCCTCCAGGTGCTCTAATTTCCTCCCACAATCAGAAGATGTGCAGGTTGGGTGGAGTGGCCATGCTAAATCACCCATAATGTGCAGGCTTGGTGGACTAGCCATGAGAAATGCAGGGTTACAGGGATGGGATAGGGAGGGTGGGTGGGGTGGATCTGGATGGGATACTCTTCAGATGTGCTGAATGGCCTGCTTTCACAGTGTAGGGATTCTATAATCTACTTTCTCTCCATATGTGCTGCTGAGTTTCTCCAGCAATTTCTGTTTTTATTATATACTCCTTGGAATTGGCTAAAACCTTCTACCTGAGGCCTCAAGTCACAGACAATACTTTGAAACTGATCAATCAACCAGCCAACAACTCACATAAATACTGACAACTCCTCAACAAATGAACAGAATTTAGCAACAAACGAACAATGTCAACTGACAAAATGAAGTGAAAGACATTCCTAATGGAACCACTCAGTAAAGTAGATCAGGAAGCACCTGTATGGACAATGCCATTCTGATGAAGATGTACATCTGATACATCCATCAATTCATGTTTGAAAAGTTGAGAAGCATGAGGTGGGCTGTCATAGAAACAGATACATTCTTAACAGGACTAGACAGGGCAAACATAGGAAGGATATTCCCGATGACTGGGGAGTTATAGTCTCAGGATACAGGGTAGGCCATTCAGAATTGTAATGAGGAGAAATGCCTTCATCCAAAGAGTGGTGAGCCTGTGGAATTCTCTGCCACAGAAAGTAGTTGAGGGCAAAACACAATGTTTTCAAGAGGGGTTGTATATAATTCATTGTGCTAAAGGGATCAAAGGGTATTAGGCAAAAGTGGAAACAGGGTCCTGGGGAGGATGACGAGGCATGGTGAGGCTCAAAAGGCCAAATGGCCATGGACAGGAAGAGAATGTTTTCTTACCTAGCAAGTTGTAATGATAAAGAAGATACCAGCTGAAAGAGTGATGGCTGCAGATTCAGAGAGAAAAAATACTAGAATAAAGGCTGGACAAGGCAGAAAAAAATCAATTAGGGAAAAGGAGGAAAGAACAAAAAGGGAGATTAATTGGATAGCTCATTCAAAGAGCTGGCACAGGCCCAATTGGCCAAATGGCCTTTTGTATGATGCTGTATGATGTAAGACATTCAGCAGTTTATGATTTTACTTCAGACTTCCAGCATTTGCAGTGTTTCATTTCTTTCACCCTGACAGTGCCACTATTCATGAAACAGAAAAGTTCAAGCGAGATTTACAGCTCTGTTCTGAGCTTAATTACCTCTGAAGTACTGCAGCGCGAGAAAACGTGGATTAAGCTTGTTTCAAGCAAAAACAGTGCCGCCATTAAATGCAATCATTTCCAGCGTCTGCTGCATGTTTAAATAAAGAGCTGATGGACAACTGATAATTAACTTTCAGTAATTGAGCTCGGTTTTCTTAATCTCACATCAATTGGCAACTTGGAAATAAACCACAGCAAAAGGCAGAAAAGGGAAAAATAAAGTACTGCTCTGAGCGGCAGTCAAATTACTTAATGCACTTCATTAAGCGATGGATGTGGCGATCTTTAAAGTATCCTCATGGCAGTTCACGGTGTCTATCGCGTAATTCAAAGACTTTCACTGAATCAAAAGCTGTCTGTACAACGGTCCAAAGCAATGTGTTTTCTTTTCCCCCCAATCCAATGCTATTGTCAAAGACAAATACACAGGGTGTTTCATTCTGAATGGAAAACTCATCTCAAAGTTGCTGTGCTTGTACACTGACTCAGGGAAACAAATAAACATTTTAATGTTACTTTCAAGGATGAGGTGATCTTTCACAAAAGGTATGTATTGGATGCAGACTAAAATGAAAGCTAAGGACTACAGATCTGAAATAAACCAGAAAGTGCTGGAGCAGCTCAGCAGGTCTGGCAGCATCTTGCGGAGAGATAAGCAGAGTTATTGTTTTGAGTCCAATACAATTCTTTACGTTATAGCCAGAGACAGACAGTACAGAAACAAACCCTTCGGCCCAACTGGTCCATGTTAACCATATTCCTAAACTAGTCTCACTTGCCTGCATTTGACCCATATCCCTCCAGACCTTTCCTATTCAGGTACTTATATTTAGTCACATTGGTCTGTTTCTCTTCTTGGACTGCAGCGCGAGAAAATGTGGATTAAGTTTGTTTCAAACAAAAGCAGTGCTGCCATTAAAAGCAATCCTTTCCAGTGTTTGCTGCATGTTTAAATAAAGAGCATTGGAAGGAGCATAAGGAAATAAGGAGCCCATTCTCACTCCCAATCTGTACTGCTTTTAATAAGATCCTGTCTCCCTTGGATTTCTAATCTTTAATAATCCAAATGAATAGCCTTTTTAATTTTGGAGGGGTTTGCAGTTCCAGATTTGCACTGCTGTTTGTGTGAAGAAGTACTTCCTTGTATTTCTCCATTGTGGTCCAATTGTAGATTAAATTCCTTACAGTGTGGAAACAGACCCTTCGGCCCAACAAGTCCACACCGACCCTCTGAAGAGAAACCCACCCAGACCCATTTCCCTCTCACTAATGTACCTAACACTATGGGCAATTTAACATGGCTAATTCACCTGACCTGCACATCTTTGGACTGTGGGAGGAAACTGGAGTACCTGGAGGAAACCCATGCAGACACGGGGAGAATGTGCACACATACAATCACCTGAGGCTGGAATTGAACCAAGGTCCCTGTTGCTGCGAGGCAGCAGTGCTAACCACTGAGCCACCATGCCTCCCCAAAGTTTTAAGAATCTGCCCTATTTTCCAGACCCTGCCTCGAGAAAAAATAAAATAGAACCATAGAATCCCTACAGTGTGGAAACAGGCCATTTGACCCTCCGAAGAGTTTCCCATGGCTCATCCTCCTGTGTCTGTCCATTCATTGTCTGTCATGTTGGTGCATAAGGCTTTTCAGCGCAACATTTCCCAGTTGTATCTGTGGAGTCAGTTGTGGGCATCATTAATCATTTCTCTGCATCAGGGCACTATTTAAATGGGCCACAACACACTGCAGCACCCAGGAACCACAAGCAGCAGAATACACCTACACAGTGTATTCAAGAAGAATGGGTACTCAGGAAACACAGTCCACTGATTCCTAAACAACACACCCAAACAAGCAGACACAATGCGATCAGAAACTCTAGCCACACTACCATGCATCAAAGACATCGCTGAGATGACTACCAGACTACTCCGACCCCTTGGCATCATGGTACCCCACAAACCTACCAACACACTGAAACAGCTACTGGTGAACGGAAAGAACCCTGTACCAACAACCAGCAAAACAAATGCCATTTACAAAATACACAGACTGTAACAAACACTACATTGGACAGACAGGCAGGAAACAAGCAACCAGAGTACACGAACACCAACTAGCCACCAAAAGATATGACCCACTAGACATGAGCCTCAGGCGACTGTCTGTGTGGAGTTTGCACATTCTCCCCGTGTCTGCATGGGTTTCCTCCGGGTGCTCTGGTTTCCTCCCACAATCCAAAAATATGCAGGTTAGGTAAATTGGCCATGCTAAATTGCCCGTAGTGTTAGGTGAAGGGGTGGGTGTAGGGGAATGGGTCTGGGTGGGTTGCGCTTCGGTGGGTCGGTGTGGACTTGTTGGGCCGAAGGGCCTGTTTCCACGCTGTAAGTAATCTAATCTAATCTAATCTAATCTAATAGTATCCTTACATACAGATAAATATGGACACCACTTTGACTGGGACAATACATCCATCCTGGGACAAGCTAAACAGAGACACGCATGGGAATTCCTCAAGGTCTGGCATTGAAACTGGAACTTCATCAATAAACACATCGATTTAGACCCCATTTACTAACCTCTGAGAAAAAGAACCGGAAATGATATCCCCTACCTTAACAGACTAAGACACAAATAGAAAGTGGGACATAACACCAGTGCTTCACCAGAGGCTCACTGATTATGTTACCTAGCACAGTGACGAAGCATCTGAAAACAAATCTTCCAACTCAGTGAGCAAAAGTACAACTTGAACCTTAACCTGAGCTACAAATCTTCTCAAAAATTGCAAATCTTCATACCTTGCTTGTAGGTGTTCTTACGGCAGAAGAATGGATGCCCAGGAGATTATTATCCAGTGCTCAGTTCACTGTGCAGAAGGTCTCTGGGTTGTCCATTCTATGAACATGGTTGATCTAGTGCACACATCTTTGACTTAATAATGAGTACATGGTATGGAATTAGCCCACTTCAGGACTTGCAAGAGATGTGGAGCATGCATCTGAAACAATAAAGGTGGAAAATATTTGGTTACTCTTCTGTCTAACTGTCTATGTTGTCCAGGTCTCATGACTGTAATTGGGAGTGCTGAAGACACTGGCTTGGTAGATTTGCAGTTGGATGTTCTCATTCAAGTTGTTGTTGTTGCAGCCTTTCTTACCCAACCTGGATGTAACATCTGAACCAGCATTAAGTGACCGACTGCTGATTACTGTATGTGAAGCTATTAACAACTTTCAATGTCATATTGTCAGTTTCAATAAATAGTGGTCTGGCAACATCCTGGACTGTGACCTTTGTCTTTCGAATTCTGATGGACAAAGTAAACTCTGTATTGGTGTAAGAGAGTTTGTCCATTTGTCACTGAAGGTGTCCCTCAGTCTTGTACAGCGTCAGCAGTGTAGAGTAGTGCTTTGATAAGAACCTATAATCACTTTGTGTTGGTATCTCAAGTGAGCAACATTGAACATCTTTCTTCCAGTCCTTGTAAGTACATAGGCAGCATCCATAGATGCCCTGAAGGCATATGATAGTAACGAAGAAAATAATATGTTAGCGTATTGATACAAACCACAATGCCGTTTGACCCAACTGCAGGTTTCAGAAGGATGTGACGTTGCATCATGCTGGCTAATCTTACCCATTGTGTTATTCTGGAACCCATGGAGCAGCCAATATTCTCCAACACCTTAAATACAATGTTGCTTCTCACATTGTCAAATTGCCTTGAAGAGATCAACAAAGGTGATAGGTAGTTGATTGCTTTGATTACCTAACTCTTACAGTTGCTAGATCATGTTGAAAAATGTGGTGCTGGAAAAACACAGCAGGCCAGGCAGCATTTTTCCAGCACCACATTTTTCAACTCTGGTACTCCAGCATCTGCAGTGCTCACTTTCTCCTAGTTGCTAGATCATGTCAATTATGGATCCACCAGGTTTGAAACCAGCTAGGATTCAGGGTAACTGCTTAGCTAGGATCGGCAGGCTGACCAGAAGACCATGGGGCAAATACTTTTTCCAATGGTTCCTATCAGAATGATACACTGATAGTTGCTGTAGTTGTTTCCATTGCCCTATATCTTTTACAGGGTCACAATCTTTGCATGACAAATATCCACTGCCTTCACCCATGAGCAGAGACAGAGTCATTTATGCAGATGTTGCAGGAGTTCCGGTTTCCTGTGCGTTAGGCAGCATTGTATCAGCGACTGGAGCTTTACACTTGGGCAATAACGCAGCTGCTTTGCCAATCAACAGCAATCTTGGTCTGATAACAAGCTCTGCCACATCAGGCATGCCTTCTTGGTGACAGTGCTCACCATAATGTATAACTCTAGGTGATCCACTGAATTCAGCAACTGTCCATTGCAATGATCTATCCTGCCTTTGTTTCCAACAGAGCTTCACGGACCAGTTCCTTTCTCAAGCTCCTCACATGTTCAACTCCCCCCCACCTACCCCCCCCACCCCCCCCACTTGACTCTCTGTGTCAAAAGAATCTCTGGATATTGTGGCAAAGATGTAACCAAGTAGTGAAATCCACAGGGAAGTGCACTAATGACCCAGAGCAGCTCTTAGTTCATTCAGCGTTTTCTCACTCAGATCTTTCTTATAATTAATCTGAACAGACAATTTATCTTCATTGATAGCATTGAGCACAGTGATCTTAGCCTCAAACCTGTCAGCATCTTTCCACTCTTTGATGAGACTGCAGTATTTTAGATGAGGTCTCAAAGCATGGTCCATTTTGCCTAGAGGTGTTATTGTTTTTTTTCTCTGGGTAGACAGCAAGACTGATATCACTAAGACAGCATTTCTGCTTTGAACTGAAAATCTTCATCTGTTGCATCCTAACTCTGGTGCACATCAGGGGTTAGCCCGTATCAGTCTGCGCAGTGGTAGCTGTGGGTGCTGAAAGTACTGTTCAGAAAGTCATATCAAATGAGGATCAGTTTCAACTGATGCCAATGCCCTGAGCTTGGATGTCTCTGTGACATCTTTGTGGCATTATTTGATCTGCATGAATATACTAATTACAGGAAGCAAAACTCAAATACTGTCTGTCCTTTCGCAGTTACCTTTCCTAGGCCATACTATCCAAGGCAGGAGGACTCATGGTCCATCCCACAGTCTCACATTGAAATCTCCCAGAAGCTAAAGTTGTTCTGGCTTGGGGATTCTGTTGGTAAGTTTGGCCAGGCCTTCACAGAACTGGCCTTGTATCTCTGTCATGGAGTTCAGCTTTTGGAGTCCAATTCAGACTTTTGCCAAGATTAACTCCCTTAGTCTCCAACTCCCCTAGAAGGCACTGGGCCATCACTGGTTTTAGTTTATGAGCTTCTGAGAATGCTGACATGCCAGTGATAATGGCACACTACCAAGCTTGTTCCTCTGAAGCTGGAAGCCCCCAGTTTCTGTGTGCCACAGCATTGAGGCTATGTTTTCTATAGAGTCATAGAGATCTACAGCACTGATAATGGCTGTTTGGCCCAGTCAGTCCACGCCAGTCAAAAACAACCACCTTACTATTCTAATCCCATTTTCCAATACATGGCCCTTAGCCTTGTATTCTTTAGCATCTCAACTGCACATCTAAATGCTACTTCAATGTTATGATGGACTCTGCTTCTACAACCACTGAGTTCCAGATTCCCAGCACCACCTGGGTGAAAAAAGTTTTCCTCAGATCCTCTCTAAACCTCCTGCCCTGACCTTAAACCTATGTCCCCACTAAATGATTCCCTCCATCAAAGAGAATTGATTCCGGATAGGGGCGATCTGATTCTGGATAGGATCGTTAGCAACAAGGTAATTGCTATGGGGACTTTAATTTCCAAATATTCACTGGGAATACTGTAGTTCAAGTGCTTTAGAAGGGTCAATTTTTGTTCAATGTGTGCAGGATGGTGCAAGGGGTGAGGCCAGACTGGATTTGGTACTGGATAATGAACCTGGCTAGGTGTTAGATTTTGTGGTGATAGTGACCACAATTCAGTTATGTTCATTTTAGCGATGGAAAGGGATAGTTATATTCTGCAGGCAAGAGTTATAGCTGGGGGGAAGGCAATTACAATGTGATTAGGTAAGATTTAGGATGCACAGGATGGGGAAGGAAACTGCAGGGGATGGGACAATTGAAAGGTGGAGATTATTCAAGGAACAGCTACTGCAGATCCTTAATAAGTATGTACCTGTCAGGCAGGGAGGAATTTGTTGAGTGACGGAGTGACTAAAGGAAGTTGAATCTCTTGTCAAGAGGAAGAATAAGGCTTATGTTAGGATGATAGCTCAGCTGGGACACTTGAGAGTTACAGGTTAGTTAGGAAAGACCTAAAGAAAGAGTTAAGAAGAGCCAGGAGGGGACATGAGAAGTTGTTGGCAGATAGAATCAAGGAAAATGCTCATGCTTTCTATAGGTATATAAGGAATAAAAGAATGACTAGAGTAAGGCTAGGGCCAATCAAGGATAATAGTGGGAAGTTGTGTGTGGAGTCCAAGGTGATAGGGGAAGCCCTAAATGAATATTTTTAGTCAGTATTCACATGAGAAAAAGACAATGTTAGAATCGGAGAATGCTGAGATATAAATGACTAGACTAGATGGGATTAAGGTTCACAAGGAGGAGGTGTTAGCAATTCTGGAAAGTGTAAAAATAGGTAAGTCCCCTGGGCCAGATGGGATTTATCCTAGGATTCTCTGGGAAGCCAGGAGGAGATTGCCGAGCCTTTGGCTTTTATCTTTATGTTGTCATTGTCTACAGGAATAGTACCAGAAGACTGGAGGATAGTGAATGTTGTCGCTTGTTCAAGAAGGGAAGTACAGACAACCCTGGTAATTATAGGCCAGTGAGCCTTACTTTGGTTGTGGGTAAAGTGTTGGAAAGGAATATAAGAGATGGGATTTATAATCATCTAGAAGGAAATAGTTCATTTGGGATTGTCAACATGATTCTTTGAAGGGTAGATTGTATCTCACAAACCTTATTGAGTTCTTTGAGAAGGTGACCAAACAGGTGGATGAGGGTAAAGTAGTTGATGTGGTGTATATGGATTTCAGCAAGGCATTTGATAAGGTTCCCTGCGGTAGGCTATTGCACAAAATATGGAGGCATCGGATTGAGGGTGGTATTGAGGTTTGGTTCAGAAATTGGCTAGCTGAAAAAAGACAGAGGGTGGTGGTTGATGGGAAATTTTCATTCTGGAATTCTGTTACTTGTAGTGTACCGCAAGGATCTGTTTTGGTGCCACTGCTGTTTGTCATTTTTATAAAAAATGATGAGGGTGTAGAAGGATGTGTTAGTAAATTTACGGATGATACTAAGGTTGGTAGAGTTGTGGATAGTGCAGAAGGATGCTGGAGGGACATAGATAAGCCTCAGAGCTGGGCTGAGAGGTGGCAAATGGAGTTTAATGTGAAAACGTGTGAGGTGATTCACTTTGGAAGGAGCAACAGGAATGCAGAATATTGGGCTAATGGTAAGATTCTTGGTAGTGTAGATGAGCAAAGAGATCTTGGTGTCCATGTACAAAGATCCCTGAAAGTTGCCACCCTGGTTAATAGGGTTGTCAAGAAGGCATACAGTGTGTTCGCTTTTATTGCTGGAGGGATTGAGTTTTGGAACCATGAAGTCATGCTGCAGCTGGACAAAAATCTTGGGCAGCCACACTTGGAGTATTGCGTACAGTTCTGGTCACCATATTATAGGAAGGATGTGGAAGCTTTGGAAAGGGTTCAGAGGATATTTACTGGGATGTTGCCCGGTATGGAGGGAAGGTCTTACGAGGAAAGGCTGAGGGACTTGAGGTTGTTTTCATTGGAGAGAAGAAGGTTGAGAGGTGACTTAATTGTGACATATAAGATAATCAGAGGGTTAGATTGGGTGGACAGTGAGAGGCTTTTTCCTTGGATGGTGATGGCTAGCGCAGGGAGGCTTAGCTTTAAATTGAGGGGTGATAGATATTGGACAGATGTCAAAAGTAGTTTGTTTACTCAGAGAGTAGTACGGACATGGAATGCACTGCCAGTAGTAGACTCGCCAACATTAAGGGCACTTAAATGATCATTGGATAGACATATGCACAAAAATGGAATAGTGTAGATTAGATGGGCTTCAGATTGGTTTCACAGGGCGACACAACATCGAGGGTCGAAAAGCCTGTACTGCACTGTAATGTTCTGTGTTCTATATTTTCCCTGTTCATGCTCCTCATATTTACAGAGGAATCTCGATTATCCAAACTTGATGGGTGGGGAGTATTTCATTTGGATAATCGAAATTTGGATAAATGGATGTCAGATAACACAGTTTAGCCAAGCATCAGGACCTTGCAATCTTGCCAGATAATCCAAAATGTGGATAACCGAATGCTGGATAATCAAAGTTCCTCTGAATATACATCTTCATCATATCCCCTCTCAATCTTCTCTTTTCAAACACAGCCAAGTAACTCTGTTAAATCTCTCTTTGTAGCTGAAACTCTCCAAACCAGGCAACATCCTGGTAAATCTCTTCTGCCTCCTCTCCAGTGTAATCTGTCCTAGAATATGGATTCCAGAACAACACACAATGCTCTAGCTGTGGCCCAGCTAATGTTTCACAGAGTTCCAGCATGACCTCCCTGCTCTTACACTCTATGCCTGAACTAACAAAGGCAAGTATCCCATTTGCGTTCTTAACTATTGGAGAGGTTGTGCACTGATGGGGAGATACTTGCATATTTATGCTTTTTTTTTGCTATAAATTACTGCTAACCAGATCTTCACTTCCAAAGAAGAGTCATGTTGAACTTGAAACATTATCTCTTTCTTTCTCCACAGATGTTGTCAGACCTCTTGAATTCCTCCAGCATTCTGTATTTGCTACTAACCAGTGAAGTAGACTAAAGATAAGGAGCAGGCTAGAACTGTACATAAAAGCTTTTGAGCTCCCTTCATGCATGCATTAGACCTGTTGGACAAATCTGTGAAGGGTATTAAGTACATACAAGACCATTCTTTCAGACGTTAAGGCTTTCATCTCAAACTATTTGTCATCGCATAACTAAATCTCACTGTCAGCTCTCATTGCTCAAAAGGGTAACAGCTTCTGGTCACTGTACAGGAACAGAAAAGGATTTGATATCAGCCAGCAGAAGACTAGTTAATATATGTCTGCAATTAAAATAAATTGGCCTAGAACTGCGTTAGAATGCTGCACAAAGGAATATTATTCACATGAGTTGAGCTGCAAACATCAGAGGAAATGAAATCCCCTAAGGGTGTTGTTATGCTACAGGCATTGGCTCAGACCAAAAGCTGTACGTTGCTATGATCTGTGTTGTTTTTGATCAGAAACAAACAAAGCTCTGTGTGCATATGCTTGCAGCTACACTAAGTGCCCAGAGTGTTGACAGCCAAGAATTCATTCTTGAAGTTACAGGAGAGAGTGCCTGCTTTACCATTAACATTAAATTGACTCGTCATTAAAATGTGATGCAATCTTTATAAAATTTCACTTAGCATCAGTTGCATTCAGACTGCAGCAGGTGTGAAGGATACAAGCCACACCCGTGGAAATAGCTCGAGCTGGCTGCCTCAGTTTGATTCATGAGGTAACACACTTGTCCTTTCGCATCGGAGATTGTGCTGTTTGTAGATTCTAAGCCTAACAATCATACAACACAGAAGGTGACCAGTTTGCCTGTCAAATCAATGTCAGCTCTTTGAAAGAACTGTCACGTTAGTGCCACTCTCCTGCTCTTAGCCCTGTATGTTTGTCCTCTTCAAGTCAATTTTGTTTTGAAAGTTATTCCTGAATCCGCTTTTTCCACCCTTTCAGGCAAAGCTCCCAAGGACATTGTCAAAGAGAATTTTTTGTCTCCCATCCGATTCTTTTTTGCCAATTACCTTAAATCTGTGTCCTCTGGTGAGCAACACTCCTGTTATGACCAATACCTCCCCTATCATAAAAGCCCCTCTTTATTTTTTAATATCGCAATTTCTTCTTGAACGTCTGTATGCTAAAGAGATCCTCCCAGTATCTCCACCTAACTAAAGTTCCTTAACCTTGGTATCATTCTGGGAAATCTCCCCACTACCAACGCTGAAGCCTTGACATCTATCTCAAAGCAGACTCTCAAGGATTCATAAACAAAAACAAAAGAACTGCAGATGCTGGAAATCAGAAACAAAAACAGAAATTGCTCAGAAGTCTCAACAGGTTTGGCAATATCCTGTGGAGAGAAATCAGAGTTAATGTTTCGCGTCCAGTGACCCTTCCTCAGACTACTATAGCTGGGGAAGAAGTGTTTTTCATGCAGAAGATGGAGGGCGGAAGCAGTGAGGAGTAAACAATAGAGCCCAAAGAGAGAGAAGAACATGGGATAGACAAAGGAGTGGATAACAATCAGTCTGGGAGAACAAATAGGTATTAGTGGCTAATTGTACATGGTGTGTATAGCAGATCATGGATAGTAAGGCCTGGTGTGTGGTGGCTGGGGTAAGGACATGGGAAAAGGTGCCTCAAGCCTCAAGGATTCTTTTGGAATCTGAGAGCATCACCTGTTTTTCCATAACACCCACTTTCAAGACAATAACTCATTTTAACTTGCCTGCCCTTAACCAGCACTGGGACCTTCTCACTGGCTTCCCCAAGGCTCTGGGCTGGAGTGGAAATTACATCATTAGACCGCGACATTTGTGGGTCAAGGAAGCCCTCACTTGCTCAGTGTGTCCTGCATACTGTCCAAAGTGTGCCTGTCAAAATGACAAACACTTGGTAAATACCACATTGTCAATACATTAACAAAGAGCACATTCCGTTGAAGTCAGGTTTGGTGAGTGAAAATCAGGTCTAAAAGAGTGAGAAATGTTTGGAAAAGTCTGCAAAGCAGGGTGATATCAATATAGAGGATATGAATCACTGAGTTGCAAGAATAAATGCGGCACATCAACGTCCTCTTGCTTTTTACATTTGTTTTCCTCCTTTTGCATTGGGAAATGATTAGAGTCTTGCACTTTCAAGTTTACATTGCAGTCATAGAGCCATAGAGATGTATAGCACGGAAACAGACCCTTTGGTCCAACTCGTCCAAGCCAACCAGATGTCCTAAATTAATCTAGTCCCATTTGCCAACCTTTGGCCCATATTCCTTTAAACCCTTTATATTCATATACCCATCCAGATGCCTTGCAAATGTCATGATTGTACCAGCCTCCACCATTTCCTCTGGTAGCTCATTCCACACATGCACCACCCTCTGCATGAAAAAGTTGCATTTATTACAGAAATGTAGATAATAAGAGTAGGAGTAGATCATTCTGCCCACTACACCATTTAATGTGTTCATGGCTGATCCTCTATCTCAACATCATGCACCTGCTCTCTCCCAATACTCCTTGATACCTTTAGTGCCTAGAAATCTGTTTCTTTCTCAAAAACATTCAGTGCTTGGCCTCCAAGGTCTTGTGTGGCAGAGAATTCCACAAGCTCACCACTTCCTGAGTGAAGAGGTTTCTCTTCAAAAAAACAACCAAATGAAACGCAGATGCTGGAAATAAGAAACAAAAACAGAAATTGCTGGAAAAGCTCAGCTGGTCTGACAGCATCTGTAGAGCAAAATCAGAGTTAGTGTTTCCAATGATCTTTCCTCAGAACCCTTAGGGTTCTCTTCAGCTCAATCCCAAATGGCCGACAGTGTATCATGAGACACTGTCCCTTTTCTGAGTTCCTCAGACAAGGGAACAATCATCCCTTATCCAGTTTGTCGAGCCCTGCCAGAAATTTATAAATTTCATTTAGATCCCTTTTCATTCTTCTAAATTCCAGTGAATAAAGGCCCAGTTGTCCCAATCTCTCCTCATACAACAATCCTGTCATCTCAGGTATCAGTCTGTGATGTTTCACTACGCTCGCTCTATGGCAAATACATCTTCGGTAAGACAACAAAGCCCTAAACCTCAGGTGTGGTCTCACTAAGGCCTGTGCAGGTGCAGTAAGATTTCCTTACTTCTCTATCCAAATCCTCTCATACTAAAGACTCTGCCATAATCCCAGCTGATTTATTACCCAACAAGCAACATTTAATAGACATTTGGGTAGGTACATGAATAGGAAAGGTTTAAAGGGATATGGGCCAAATGCAGAGAAGTGGAACGAGTTTAGTTTTGGAAACTTGGTCAGCATGGATGAGTTGGACCAAAGGATCTGTGTCAATGCTGTATGACTCTATAAGTTTGATGTGAGACTGAAATCTAGCTTGATAGATCATATTTTGTTTGGTTTTAACAAGGTGGTCTTTCACTGAACCACAAATATCCAATACTGTAAATTCAATTTTAACTATAAAACAAAAGTTGACTATGCAAAAGAAATAAAGTTAAATTGGAATAATCCAAACAATTTACACATAACACAAATTTAAAGTTTTCAATACACCCATCCCATTAATCCCAAGAGCTTTCCTTTATAGTTTTCACACCAAAACTAATTTCCTTTTCTTTTACAACTCTTTCTGGTAGGAGCTAACCGATGTCAATCAGAATATATAAAGCCCAAAGATATAGTTCTAGCACAGAGGAACCTCGATTATCCAAATACCAATTATCCGAAAATCGGAGTATCCGAAGGAGATCTCGAGGTCCCGATAGAAACATTACACCAAAGACGTGTTTCCAACAGAGATTGCGTCTTTTGTTTACAGTGATTAAACAGGCACCGTCTCCAAATGACTGACCTCCCGCCTTCTCTCTCTCCCCACACTTTCCCTGGAGCTCTACAGAGGGGTGTGCCCTAAACCCCCCTCCCCCTGCTTCCCCAGATAATCTTTCCAACATTGTCCTATACAGGGCAAACGTGGAACCTGTCATAGAGTTGCAGTAAAATGTTGTGTGTGCAGTTGTGTGTGCACGCTATTTGGTGACTTAACCCACAAAGGCAGCTGCAGCAGCAGTCTTGTTGTTGGTGTACAGCCCTGGAGAGGGGACGGGGGCAGACAGGGGGGTGATGTTGGGGGTTGGGGGTGGGCGGTGTTGGAAGGGGTTTGGGGGGGTAGTATTGGGGGCGGGGTCTCACCGCTGTGTGCTGCTGCAGTCTCCTGAACAGGGAACAGACTTTAAAAACTCCGAGCCCCAGAGGAAAGGCATTTAATCGATTAACCAAATAATCGATTATCCAAACGAAATCGTGCTCACCCATCTCGTTCGGATAATTGAGGTTCGCCTGTATTAAGTTCCATGTAGCACATCAATGAGGTTTATTTACTCTTAAGTGTAACCTGAGGTTTCACAAGACTATTAACTCAGATGCAATGTAACTAGCAACATGGTGTCCCGGTTTATGAAGGTCCAACTTACAGATGCTCAAACTTAGAACACAGTTTCAAACAGTGATGTAATTTTAAAGATCTGACATACCAGCGTTTTCTGTCCTTGTGAATTATTTCTTTATATTGTTCTGCATTTGTCTGGGCTTGTGGACAAAACGATTTGCGAACAGACTGGAAAACAGAACCAGTTCACATCCCAGGGACTGACTGTGTTACATACTATGTGATAAACTTATGCTGTTCAACAAGACTGAGCTTGCTTTCTGGTATTAGTAAGTCAGTCTGTGAGAGACCCCCATATTTTTCTTTTTCAGCTCTATAAGCTGAAATGGAAGTTGGAATGCATGAAAATCAAGTTTTGTTTTACTACACATTTTTGAACAGTGCACTACAACGTTGCTCGTTGAAGCAGGCAGCAGGAGAATTCAAGTCTGAGCAGTTTGTGGTCTTTTAAGTTAAGGAATTTCTGCTTGATGATGGCTGACTGATTGGTTGAGCTACAGAGTGGTAAAAGTTGTACATGCCAAGGCAGCAGGGAGAAGGACATCCAAAGCCTGCAGCCTGAAAGCATTCATCTCTCTTTCTCTCTCTTCCATGAGAAAGGAAACCAAGAAAGCTTCAAAATAAGAGCTCCAACAAGAAAAGACCTAGATCCACCTGATTAATTGTTGGATGGAAGAATAACTATTGCCGTACACATAATATAAGATAAAAAGATTGTGCGAAACAACTTAACATCAACTTCAAATCTGGACTTGTGATCTTTGGAATGTTGTTTATTCTGTCTGTATTCTTTCTGCTTTATCTGCATCAAAACTTTTGTCTTCCATGTCCTACTCGTGTACATTTGAGGTTTTAGAAGTAATATAGTTTAAGTTGCACAGTAATAGATTATTTTTTTTTTCTCTTCCTTACATAAAAATTAGGTATGTTACAAAAGAAGAGTTATTTTCTACTCATGATAAATTCTGGTGCGAATTGTTTTTGTCCCAAAAAGCAGTCAGTCAGGTAACCTGATCACCTTGGTGGTGTTATTGGTACGTTATACAGTTTGTGATGGGTTGTAGAAAAGTGGAGCACAATTATTGGTGCACTCTTTCCATTTCACAGAATCACAGAATCGTTATTGTGTAGAAGGAGGCCATTTGGCCCAGCTTGGCACTGGTTTTATTGCCTAACTCTGCCTTTTCCTGCCTTTTCCTCTTATCCCTGCACGCCTTTTCCATCCAAATAATCATCCAATTCCCTCATGAGTGCCTCAGTTGAACCTGTCTCAACCACATTTCCTGGCAATGCATTCCATAATCTAACTATTCACTGTGTGAACAAGTCTTTCCTTTCATCACTCTTACTTTATTTGCACATTTTAAATCTATGGCCTGTTGTTCTTTTTGCTTTTAAGTCATAACAACATTTATAAGAAAGATCATGGTAGTGCATCGACCCAAAACATCTTAGATGGTCCTGATGGACATGGCTATATATATGTGGTAGCTACAGGAAGGTACCAGTACCTCATGTAGCATATTAGAAGTGGTTGTCTTCTGAAGAAATCTTCAGTGCTAAATGAGGAGGGAAAAAAATGAAATGAAATATTCCAGTAAGATGACTATTGATACCTCATTACATATTCATAGCCTAAAGCAAAGAGAACCAGGCAGCTTTTGTGAACACAGCAGTAGTAGTTAAAAACATGGCAAAAAGCAATGGCAATGGTACGCTTGTGGGAATCCATTTAGCTCAGTTGGCTGGATTGTTGGTTTACAGAGCAATATAATGCTAACAGTGTTGGTTCAATTCCCATCACTGGTTTGAGGCTCCTATGAAGGACTTTCCTTCTCAACCTCTTCCCTTGCCTGAGGTTTGATGGCCTTCAGGTTAAATCACCACCAGTCGCTTCTCTCTCTAACAAGAGACCAGCCCCAATGGACGGGTAAGGCTATGGCGACACAAATCTAAGCTTACCAGCAGAAATGCAAAACAGCTGGAAATAATGAAAGACAGTGAAAACGTTTGTATGGTCGATGAAAAGTCTTGCCAAACTGACAAGGGAAGTATCCAAATCATAAACCCAGGATAAGGCTATTGAGATTGGGCACCCAAATTAAGTTAAGTCCCTGAGAGGAATGGTAAATAATGAAAACATTAATGGTTGAAAAACTGACATGAGGTATAAATTGTATTTAATGAATGGGCATAATTCTGATTGTTGAAAATTGTCAGAAAATACTGCCAAAATAAAAGATACTTATTAAGAAAATCAGTAGTATGATTTGACTAATTAGAGTGAAAACATTGAATGGAGAAGACTTCATTAAAGTCATCATTTGGAAGTGAAAACAAATTTCTGTCATCCAAACATTAACAGTCTTAAAGGCATGAAACCAGGACAACAGAGTTTTCTCATTTAAGAATGGTGCATATCTCAAGGAGAAAAAGCAGAAAGGGTGAAAATCATCCATATAATTAAAAAGGCCATGAAAAGCCATTAGACAGAGGGAATAGACAGGCAGGAGGCTGGAAGAACACAGCAAGTCAGGCAGCATCAGGAGGGAGAGGAACACAGCAAGTCAGGCAGCGTCAGGAGGGAGAGGAACACAGCAAGTCAGGTAGCATCAGGAGGGAGAGGAACACAGCAAGTCAGGCAGCATCAGGAGGGAGAGGAACACAGCAAGTCAGGCAGCGTCAGGAGGGAGAGGAACACAGCAAGTCAGGCAGCGTCAGGAGGGAGAGGAACACAGCAAGTCAGGCAGCGTCAGGAGGGAGAGGAACACAGCAAGTCAGGCAGCGTCAGGAGGGAGAGGAACACAGCAAGTCAGGCAGCGTCAGGAGGGAGAGGAACACAGCAAGTCAGGCAGCGTCAGGAGGGAGAGGAACACAGCAAGTCAGGCAGCGTCAGGAGGGAGAGGAACACAGCAAGTCAGGCAGCGTCAGGAGGGAGAGGAACACAGCAAGTCAGGCAGCGTCAGGAGGGAGAGGAACACAGCAAGTCAGGCAGCGTCAGGAGGGAGAGGAACACAGCAAGTCAGGCAGCGTCAGGAGGGAGAGGAACACAGCAAGTCAGGCAGCATCAGGAGGGAGAGGAACACAGCAAGTCAGGCAGCATCAGGAGGGAGAGGAACACAGCAAGTCAGGCAGCATCAGGAGGGAGAGGAACACAGCAAGTCAGGCAGCGTCAGGAGGGAGAGGAACACAGCAAGTCAGGCAGCGTCAGGAGGGAGAGGAACACAGCAAGTCAGGCAGCGTCAGGAGGGAGAGGAACACAGCAAGTCAGGCAGCGTCAGGAGGGAGAGGAACACAGCAAGTCAGGCAGCGTCAGGAGGGAGAGGAACACAGCAAGTCAGGCAGCATCAGGAGGGAGAGGAACACAGCAAGACAGGCAGCGTCAGGAGGGAGAGGAACACAGCAAGTCAGGCAGCGTCAGGAGGGAGAGGAACACAGCAAGTCAGGCAGCATCAGGAGGGAGAGGGACACAGCATGTCAGGCAGCGTCAGGAGGGAGAGGGACACAGCAAGTCAGGCAGCGTCAGGAGGGAGAGGGACACAGCAAGTCAGGCAGCGTCAGGAGGGAGAGGAACACAGCAAGTCAGGCAGCATCAGCAGGTGCAGAATTCGACATTTTGGGTGTAATCCTTCTTCAGGTGTCCGGAAGAAGGGTCACACCGAAAATGTCAACTTTTGCACCTCCTGATGCTGCCTGACTTGCTGTGTTCTTCCAGCCTCCTGCCTGTCTGCTCTGGATTCCAACATCTGCAGTTTTTTTCTCAAATTAGAGAGAGGGAGGCAGTGGCATTGTGGTAATATTATTAACGTAGTAATCCAGAATTCCAAACTTCCGGAAACGTGAGTATATATCTCTCATCATAGCAGATGATAAAATTTGAATGCCTTCAAAATCTTCTTGTTTAATAAAAAAAAGCCCGTTAACACCTTTGTCAATTGTTTTTTTTAAAAATCCGCTTCACTCATGTCCTTTAGGGAAGGAAATCTGCTGTTGTTGCCCCATCTGTCCTACACATGACTCCAGATCCACAGCAATGTGGTTGACTCTTAACTGCCTTCTAGGCAATTAGCAATGGGCAATAAATGCTGACTATTAGATTAGATTACATTACATTACAGTGTGGAAACAGGCCCTTCGGCCCAACAAGTCCACACCGACCCGCCGAAGCGAAACCCACCCATACCCCTACATTTACCCCTTACCTAACACTACGGGCAATTTAGCATGGCCAATTCACCTGACCCTGCACATCTTTTTGGACTGTGGGAGGAAACCGGAGCACCCGGAGGAAACCCACGCAGACACGGGGAGAACGTGCAAACTCCACACAGTCAGTCGCCTGAGGCGGGAATTGAACCCGGGTCTCAGGCGCTGTGAGGCAGCAGTGCTAACTGCTGTGCCACCGTGCCGCCCACCGTGCTGTCCATGTCTTGTAAAAAACTCACAAAGAAGAAAACAATATGAATTAACAGTTCTTCCTCCATTTTAGAAAGAGACTAAAAATGCAGAATTTGTAGGGGAGTCCAAAACTAGGCAGCATAGGTTTAAGGTGAGAGGGGAAAGATTTAAAAGGGACCTGAGGGGCCACTTTTTCACACAGAGAGTAGCATTTACATGGAATGAGCTGCCAAAGGAATTGGGTCTAATTACAATGTTTAAAAGACATTTGGATAAGTATACGGATGGGAAGGATTTACAGGGCTATAGGCCAAATGCAGGCAAATGGGACTATTTCAATTTAAGAAACCTAGTCAGCATGGATAAGCTGGGCTGAAGAGCCTGTGTCTGTGCTGTATAACTCCATGACACTAATTATTCATATTGCAGTTATCAATGATAGTTATAAAGCAAGATTTAATAAAAGAATATAGAGTTCAGGGGAACCTGTTGTCCAATTTACTAATTAACGTTTTATACATTGTCAGAATTTCACGATTACAACCAGAACTACTTCATTTCTAAATTGTCATCAGAATTTTTGATACATTTATTTCAGTTTTTGTTACAATGAAATGACTATTTCATTCTGGAAAGATGATGGAAGAGCTGAAATCCACAAACAGCAGATCATCAGACTTTATCAACTGGCTAAGGTGCAAAAATGCCAAAGATCATATATGATAGACAAAATCAAGAAGTCTTCACAACAGTTGATGCTAGGAATTATTAGCTCAGTGATCAATGTAACTCTAATCAAAAAGAAGACATAAATCTCAGAAAACTGTTCACTGAAACCAAGAGAAATCATACACCACTCAAAATAAATTATGCTCAGGTCTGAAAGCTGCAGTGAGTGATCTGAAGGTACCACTGATTTCACAAACGTGAAGGAATTATTCCGTTGTCTTTCAAAAACATCTTCCAAATTAGAGCATTTAACATCATTGATACATTGGTCACTGGGAGTCAGTAATAGAATTTTGGTATAGTCAATTAATCGGTCTAGTCAATGCAGCTGCAAAATAGCAAGTCAGCTTTTCTGTCCATGATTGAACCTGACAAAATGTTTATCCAAATGAAAACGTGCAAGAATGGAAGGATCACGTATGAGTCTATCTTGTCTCAGCATCAAAAGGAGAAGCTTACTTCTTTCAGAAACACAGCTCTCTTTTTAACAATTTGAAGAAACTGATGGCCCTCCAAAGGAACCAACATTGAACAGTGACATCAACGCCAGAACATGTTGTCTGCAAGTGGCACTTGGGTAATCAAAGATCCAGCAAGGTTCCAGGATGTCAATGATCTGAACCTGATTATTTCATCTTCAAGCAGCACACTTCCAGCTGAACGAAGTCATCAGTTAAAGTCAGAAACATGGGAGGTCGGTGGGGTGGAAGGAGGAGGAGGTGGGCGAGATAAGATTATGGAAAATCTACTTTACTTGAAACATTCATATAAAGAATTTAATAACCAAGAGAAAAGCTTGGTGCTGCTGGGGAGGGAAGATTTGTTATACAATATAGTTAATAGTTTATAGGGTTAATTGACCATGATATAAGTATTTCCCATTACGGTAAAATTGACTTATCCTTGGAGGATTAGCTGGTGTGAACAAGAATGTATCTTTCTCTAAGATGTTGTTCTCACTCATTGCAGTTGAACTGACATGGTCCTCTTACTATTTTGCTTAAGCTGAGATTTCACAAGTAACTCAGATCTCATGTAACTAGCTCTAAAGTCCTATGCAATAAACTTTTTCTGTTCAATAGGACTGAGTCTGTCTTCTATCAAAGATTTTGTGTAGGTATCCTCCACCAAGATGAACTGTTGGAGCAGTGAAGCTATCAGAAGTTTCCAATGTTCACAACAAATATGTGAGCCCTGTTCAAAAGGATTTACAGCTTCCCTACATGTATTGAAGTCAAATCATTTTTACACTGAGGTAATTTCATTCCTATCCCCACTTTACATCCAACAGTAAAAACAATGCAGCGAGATTGTCCACATTCTGCTTTGTTGGCTGTACTATTTTCAGAGTGAGAGATTGTCATATTTCATTCAGCTTTCACAGGACCTCCACGAGTGCTTGCTATAGTTAAAAAGAAAGACAGGAGAAAATGCATGATCAGATGATTGGAAGTGAAAGTTGACTAGAACACAATTGATTAAAAAAAATGAGCCAGAATTAAACAGGATTATTGTTAATGCTACCGGTTCCGAATCAGCAACTTGCTGATTTGATGGTGATAAAAAGTGAATATGGCCAATATAAACTGACCAACTTTGGCATAAATTGATCATTTAGACAGGGATATGAAGGACTGATCCTACTCACCAAGACTAAAGTCTTCATTTTCATAAATAAATACAAATGACCATCATTGCAACCTTCACACACAATATGTCTTTCTGCTCTCTTCAAACCACCAATTTAACAGTGGTTTCAGTAAGGTTAACAAATACAAAACACTTGACGAAACAGATTATTGAATTTAATTTTAAAAAACAATGTTTGAGATCAAATCTCCTAACTTCCAGCTAGCACAATAGAGTGGATGCAGAAATGTGGAGATCTGGGAAGTTTGTTGCAATAATAGAACTGCATTAACCCTCAGGTGGATCTCATTTTCAAAGGTAGCGCATTTCTGAATTTATTTGGAAAAGCTTCCTGGAACAATATTTTCAATATTTTCTTTAACTGACAAGAAAACGGTCCATTTCAAACTCAGTTGATGTGTAACATATTATTTATATTAAAAAGAAACACAGGAAATGGGTATTGCTGTTTCGGATAATATTTATTGCTTGTCTCTTATTGTCCAGGTATAAGTCAATTGAATTGTTGTAGGAATGGCTAGCCTAGGAAAGCATGGTAGGTTTCCTTCCCTAAAGGACATCAGTGAACCACTGATGGTTACATAAACACTGTTAAGTCAGTTCTTTATTCCAGATCGTGTTGAAATAGTCAGCGGGAAATTGAGAAACAAATTTAAAAGGAGACCTCAGCTATCTGTAAGAATAATAAGACGGTTATGGTAGGGGATTTTAACTTTCCAAACGTAGACTGGGACTGCCATAATGTAAAGGGCTTAGATAGAGAGGAGTTTGTTAAGTGTGCACAAGAAAATTTTCTGATTCAGTATGTGGATGTACCTACTAGAGAAGATGCAAAGCTTGACCTACTATTGGGAAATAAGGCAGGGCAGGTGACTGAGGTGACAGTGGGGAAGCACTTGGGAACCAGTGACCATAACTCCATTAGTTTTAAAATAGTGATGGAAAATGATAGAACGGATCTAAAAGTTGAAGTTCTAAATTGGAGGAAGGCCAATTTTGATAGTACTAGGAAATAATTTTCAACAGTTGATTGCAGGCAATGTTCGCAGGTAAAGGGATTGCTAGAAAATGGGAAGACTTCAAAAATGAGATAATGAGAGTCCAGAGACAATATATTCCTGTTAGCGTGAAAGAAAAGGCTGGTAGGAGTAGAAAATGCTGGATGACTAGAGAAATTGAGGTTTTGGTTAGGAAACAAAAAGGAAGCATATGTCAGGTATAGACAGCAGAGATCGAATGAGTTCTTAGAATAGTATAAAGGCAATAAGAACTCATTTTAGAGGGAAATTAGGAGGGCAGAAAGGGGGCATGAGATAACTTTGGCAAATAGGGTTAAGGAGAATCAAAGGGATCTTATAAATATATTAAGGACAAAAGGGTAAATAGGGAAAGAACAGGGCCCCTCGAAGATCAACAAGGCAGTCTATGTATGGAACTATAGGAGATGGGGGAGATAGTAAATGAGTATTTTGCATCAGTGTTTACTGTAGAGAAGGACATGGAAGATATAGAATGTGGAGAAAAAGATGGTGACATCTTTAAAAATGTCCATATTACAGAGAAGGAGGTGCTGAATGACCTAAAATTCATAACAGTAGATAAATTGCCAGGGTCTGATCAGGTGTACCCTAGAACTCTTTGGGAATCTAGGGAAGTAATTCCTGGGCCCCCTACTGAGATATTTGTATCATTGGTAGTCACAGGTGAGGTGCTGGAAGACTGGAGGTTGGCTAACTTGATGCCACCATTTAAGAAAAGTGGTAAGAACAAGCCAGGGAACTATAGGCCAGTGAGCCTGACATCGGTGGTGGGCAAGTTGTTGGAGGGAATCCTGAGGGACAGGATGTACATGTATTTGGAAAGGCAAGGACTGATTAGGAATAATCAGCATGGCTTTGTGCGTGGGAAATCATGTCTCACAAACTTGATTGAGTTTTTTGAAGAAGTAACAAAAAGGACCGATGAAGGCAGAGTGGTAGATGTGATTTATATGGACTTTAGCAAGGCTCTAGACAACGTTCCTCATGGTAGACTGGCTAGCAAGGTTAGATCACAGGAAGAACTAACCATTTGGATACAGAGTTGGCTTGAAGATCGAAGACATAAGCTGATGGACAGTTTCTTTTCATATTGGAGGACTGTGACCAGTGGTGTGCCGCAAGGATCGGTATTGGGTCCATGACTTTTCGTCATTTATATAAATGATTTGGATGTGAACATTGGAGGTATAGTTGGTAAGTTTGCAGATGGCACAAAAACTTGAAATGTAGTGGACACCCAAGTACAATGGGATCTTGATCAGATGGACCAATAGGCTGAGGAGTGGCAGATACAATTTAATTTAGACAAAGTTAAAAATCACACAACACCAGGTTATAGTCCAACAGGTTTAATTAGAAGCACACTAGCTTTCAGAGCGACGCTCCTTCATGAATTATACCAGTCTTCACCACTTACTCTGACAGTTCATTCCACACTCGCACCATCGTCTGCATGATAAATTTGCTCCTTAGGTCCCTTTTATATCTTTCCTCTTTCACCCTAAACCTATGCCCTCTAGTTTCAAGTTTCACAACATTCTTCCTATAGGAGGGAGACCAGAATGGCACATGATATTCCAACAGTGGCCTAACCAATGCCCTGTGCAGTCGCAACATGACCTCCCAACTCCTGTACTCAATACTCTCTCCAATAAAGGAAAGCATATCAAACGCCTTCTTCACTATCCTATCTATCTGCGACTCTGCTTTCAAGGAACTATGAACCTGCACTCCAAGGTCTCTTTGTTCAGCAACACTCTGCAGGACCTGACCATTAAGTACATAAGTCCTGTTCTGATTTGCTTTTCCAAAATGCAGCATCTCACATTTGTCTAAATTATGATTTGGAGATGCCGATGTTGGACTGGGGTGTACAAAGTTAAAAATTACACTACACCAGGTTACAGTCCAACAGGTTTAATTGGAAGCACACTTGCTTTCAGAGCGACGCTCCTTCATGAAGGAGCGTTGCTCTGAAAGCAAGTGTGCTTCCAATTAAACCTGTTGGACTGTAACCTGGTGTAGTGTAATTTTTAACTTTGTACACCCCAGTCCAACATCGGCATCTCCAAATCATAATTTAGACAAATGTGAGATGCTGCATTTTGGAAAAGCAAATCAGAACAGGACTTATGTACTTAATGGTCAGGTCCTGCAGAGTGTTGCTGAACAAAGAGACCTTGGAGTGCAGGTTCATAGTTCCTTGAAAGCAGAGTCGCAGATAGATAGGATAGTGAAGAAGGCGTTTGATATGCTTTCCTTTATTGGAGAGAGTATTGAGTACAGGAGTTGGGAGGTCATGTTGCGACTGCACAGGGCATTGGTTAGGCCACTGTTGGAATATCATGTGCCATTCTGGTCTCCCTCCTATAGGAAGAATGTTGTGAAACTTGAAAGTGTTCAGAAAAGGTTTATAAGGATGTTGCCAGGTTTGGAGGGTTTGAGCTATAGGGAGAGGATGAATAGGTTGGGGCTGTTTTTCCTGGAGTGTCGGAGGCTGAGGGGTGACCTTATAGAAGCTTATAAAATCATGAGGGGTGTGGATAGGGTAAATATACAAGGTATTTTCCCTGGGTGGGGGAGTTCAGAACTAGAGGGCATAGGTTTAGGGTGAAAGAGGAAAGATATAAAAGGGACCTAAGGAGCAAATTTATCATGCAGACGATGGTGCGAGTGTGGAATGAACTGTCAGAGTAAGTGGTGAAGACTGGTATAATTACAGCATTTTTAAAAGGTGTCTGGATCGGTATATGAATAGGAAGGATTTAGAAGGATATGGACCAAGTGCTGGCAAATGGGACTGGACTAGATCTGGTCGACGTGGATGTGTTGGACCGGAGGGCCTGTTTCCATGCTGTACATCTCTATGACTCTATGACTCTAATTCAAGCCATGATCCATCTGCCTGGCAATTAGCTCGATTACTAGCCCAGTAATATTATCACTAAACCATCCTCCTTACCACCATCCCCCCTGCACACCCCCCCCGCCCCTCACCCCCATCAGCTTAAATTAGTAAATTACCTAATTGTAATAGAATTGCTATCCAGAAGGGACTAGGCTCAGGAAAAGACCATTTAACCTATCTAGACTCCTATGCCATACAAATAGAATATGGGTGATACTGCTTCATTTACCGTAACGCGATACAATATTTTAAGACATTTGAGAATAAGAAGTGTGAGTCATGAGCCACTTTAGTTAAAATTGACATTGAAGTAACAAGGCAGTGCTTATCATAGAATCCCCTACAGTGTGGAAACAGGCCATTCAGCCCAACAATTCCATACCAAATCTCCAAAGTGCATCCCATGCGCACACACACCTCCCCTACCCTGCATTCGCCACAGCTATCCCTGGACCCTATGAGCAATTTAGCATGGCCGATTCACCTAACCTGCACATCTTTGGACTATATGAGGAAACTGGAGCACACCCATGCAGACACACGGAGAATGTACAAACTCCACACAGATATTTGCCGGAGGCTGGAATTGAGCCTGGCTCCCTGATGCTGTGAAGTGGCAATGCTAACCACTGAGCCACCTTGCCGTCCTTTGAAACAAGCCTGGGATTGAACCAAGGACCTTTGGATCTTCAGTCTAATGCTTTCCTAATACAGCTATTTCAGCTGAGGTGTTCAGTTTAATGGGAGATAGCATTCTAACCTCAGAAACTGGCTTTGAATTGTGGGGAGAAGCTGCTCATAGTGTTAAAAATCTGAATTAAAAATCTCACAACACCAGGTTATAGTCCAACAGATTTATTTGGAAGCAAGTGCTTCCAAATAAACCTGTGGACTACAAACTAGTGTTGTGTGATTTTTAGCTTTGTACATCCCAGTCCAACACCAGCATCTCCAAATTAAAAATCTGAGTCACAATGCCAACCCAGCCCCCAACCCATCAACGTCTGTTTTGAGCAGAAGTGGTATGGAAAGCAAGGTTGTTTTCAGAGCAGCGCTGAAGTGCATTAAGGGTGTCAGTGCTGAGACTGATTTGTCAGCAGCCCTGCCTCAGTTATCTGACACAATATCCCAGCTCCCAACATTACTTAAAGGTCCATTCTAAACCTCACCTCTAACCTCCCTCAACACACCCTCCCCACCACTCAGCACCATGCCAGTACATGCCCACTACATCATCAGGATCACTTCACCCACATATTCTGCATTATCCACATATACCGTCTTCAGGTTTCATGACATATCAATGATAAACATTTTATAAACCTCAGGGGGAAAAATTAACTATCTAACTACAATCTCCATTTCAATGATTTGAGAAAAGAAAGTCATTTGAAACTCAGCCAAGCATCTTCTCACAAAGAAACAACTGAAGGGTCTCACTTAAATGTCAAAGTAAGATGCCTGTCAATCAATTTAAGTTCTTTCATTACTTCAACATGTCAAAACTAGCTTTCTTCATTAATCAGGGCAATCTAAATCACGCTGGAAAAGGTGACAGTACAGGCTGACAGGACAGTTTGTAACATTTTTCACCGTATTCTCAACTGGAAAAAGACTGTAACATATGTGAAAGCACAATGTAAAGTTCCTTTAAAGGACAGAGCCTTAGGATGAATCACTACATTAAAAATGCATCTACATTACAGCACAATTCCTAATTGGTGGCATTTGAAGGCTTGAAAACACTATACACTTACCATATAGAATCAGCAGACTTTGCATTATCACCACAAACCCTGAGCCCTTTTGTTTTAATGATCTTCCACCGCACTGTAAGATCAAATGGAAATTGTATGTTGGAGGAAATTTGATGTCTATCCTCTATTTAAAATGGTGAACCAGGTCTCAGTGAAATTGGCAGAGAATTTTACATGTTATCCATTTCTAATCCACAAAAAGGCAGAGGAAATCAATATGGAATAGGACAAAAAATGAATTTTCTCTGAAAAACGTGTACTAAGTTTTGCCACTTGCACAATAGGAGCCACCTCCAGGTGATAAATCAACCCAGAACTCAAATTGACTTCTGCTTTCTCCTCAGAGTCTGTGCTGGAGTCACATTTTTTCATTATATTTATAAATGACTTTTATGAAGGAATAGAGAGCCATATGTTTGATTTTATGGACAACACTTAGTTAGATGGAATAATAAATAAGCCAAGCCAGAGTAAACCTTTGTAAAGGGATTTTGACAGGTTAAGCAAATCAACAATTGACTTCAATGTGGGCAACTGTGAAGTTCTCCAAAGTGGATCAGAATATTTTCCAAATGGAGAGAAACTGGTACTGCAGACATGTCGAGAGATTTCCCAGAATTGCAGAGTTGAAATCATGCAAAAGCAGACCATTCCACCCATTGCACCCACAACAGTTCTACTCCCAGTGCCAATCTCTAGTCTTTTCACAGATCCCTGCATACAATTTCTGTTAAAATAATCATCCAATGCCCTCCTGAAATCCTCAGTTGAACCTTCCTGCATCACATTGTCAGGCAGAGCATTCTATACACTAACTACTTTGCCGCAGGAAGCAGATTTTTCTCACATCACTCTTATTTCTTCTATGCCCTCTCATTCTTATTCCTTTTATGAGTGGGAGCAGCTCCTCCCTATCTACTCTATCCAACCCATTGATGATTTTGAAAATCTTCCTTAAATATCCTTTCAGCCTTGTTCTCTCCAAAGAGAACTTTTCAATCTATCCTCATGGTTGAAGTTTCTCATTCCTGGAACCATTCTTGCTAACCACTGCAGCACTCACTCTAATGTAGTTAAATCTTTCCTATAATGTGGCTCCAACAAATGTCCACAATATTGTAGCTGAGACTCACAACTGTCTCGTACAAGAGTACAAATACATAAAGTATGAAATGCTCATTGACAGGTATAAAAATAATTAGAAAAGGTAGTGTTATATTGACCTATAACTGAGGATGTCCATAAAAACAAAGATGTTGAAGCAATATTATACATGTACAGAGTTCTTTCACATCTCCTTCGGGGATATTGCAGGTCAGTTCTTGGCAATGCCCTTCAAGATATTGTTGTCTTGGAGAGATGACGAACCTTGGAGGTACCTTAGAATTATACCAGGGTAGATATTTTCTAACCAACCTGTTCATAAATGTTAAGGCACACACTTGGAACAGGCAGGACTTGAACCCCATGCTCCCTGGCTCAGAGATAGGGACACCAAAACTGCACCACAAGATTACCAGGATATAAAAGAAACACTTAAGAAGCCATGTTACATAGTCAAGGATTGTAATAGAATAATAATCATTCTGAGTAAGGGGCTTAAAATGATTAAAAAATTGGATAGTATAATTAAAGAGCAATCTTCTTTTGCTGGGTGAGTCCAGGTGAGGGACCACAACCTTAAAACAGGCGTTAAGCCATCTAGAGGCAAGATCAGGCAATTTGGCCACACAAAAACAGTAGAGGAAATGAGGAACCTTCTCTCCACAAAAGTTGGAGGCCAGCTAGAGATCTGAAAGCTGAAATTGATAGATTTTTGTTCAAAAAAGGTTCCCAAAGTTGACAGAACCAAACCAGTTTGTGAGCGTTAAGATACAAGTGCATAATAATCCGATTGAATGACAGAACACATTTGACGGACTGAATGGCCTGTCCTTTGAGTTGATGAGAGAAATGTGTTTTCAAACTAAATTATCTGAGAGCAATAATTGATTCAATAGAACAATAGATCTCAGAATAAATTGTGGAACTTTGAGCAGCCAGATTTCAACTATGGTGCCTCTATTATTGTTCACATATTTGTGCACCCTCTGCATTCAACCTCACTCTGTGTAAATTATCTGCAGTGCATTACAATTTTTTAAAGTAATTTTCAGCTTGAAAACCGTACAGCATTTTTCAAAACATCCACTTCAAACATAGAGAGTGACCAATTAATCCAATTGAAGGTGCTAAAATTGACCAAATACCTGAGAGAATTCTCTGCCTGGCAAATTACTACATTTAATAGAAGATAGGAGGAAAGGAAATGTTAACCCTGCAAGCCACCATTAAGATCCATTTCTGCAGTTCCTCTGATAGCTCTGTTCACAAGTTCTGTGCACAGTTTAAATGACAGTAAGAGCTTACCATTTACAAAGCGCTGTTGAAGTTGCAAAGTGCTTAAGTTGTGGCAGGAAGCAGAAAACAAGGGCATCCGGAGGGGAAAATGCTTTGCCAATGATGATGGAGTTTTGAGGTATTTTTCCTTGTATTTGGCACATTGAACATCACAAGGCCCTTAAGAAAGATACAGGGGGAACGGATGTTGCAACAGAAGAGGACATATTGAGAAGGGTGACTGAACCCATGGTCAAAGAATTGGGGATCAAGAAAGGCAGGTGGAGGGGTTAGATTTTTAGATTCCCTACAGCGCAGAAACAGGCCCTTCAGTCCAACCCGACCCTCTGAAGATTAACCCACTCAGTCCCCTCTGAACGATGCACTTAACACTATGGACAATTTAGGATAGCTCATTCACCTGGCCTGCGGGAGGAAACTGGCACAAACCCACACAGACATAGGGAGGATGTGCAAACTCAACACAGACAGATGCCCGAGGCTGGAATCGAACCTGGGACCCTGGTACTGTGAGGCAGCAGTACTAACCACTGAGCCACTGTGCCACCAGTTCAAGAAGGACATTTCACAAATTGGGACCCCGATCCCTCCCAGAGTGGACTTTTGGAGATTTTTCAGTTCGTCTACAAAATAAAGTGAACGTGTTAAGGGTAAGTGAATGCGTTGTATCCAAAAGGAAGTGTTTTGCTCATACCAAACATTCCTGCTATCCCTGTGTTCTGCATTTATCCTGATTTTTATTCTCCCTTTATTTTACTTCAAAAATAGATATAGTCATAAATTATCTGTAAGTAAATGAAACAAGTACAAAACATGTCCGTACTGACATTGAAGAAAATACAGTGGAATCTTGACTTTCTGCTTTGGAGCTTCAATCTAGTTGCAACAAAAAAGGCATCTTCTAAACATGAAAGGATTCTATTTACATTCCCATTAAGGCTATGAGCATATCTTGAAATGTAACAGACCCACATTATATTTTGGTAGCAAGTCCTTGGATGGTGGTCTTTCCCCACTGTACCTTCATGGCAGCTGACCCAAGCTTGAGTCTATAATACTTGGACGAGGTCAAGTCTTTACTCAACAAGTTTCAGGCAGACCACAGATTGTCTTTCATGGAGTGGATGGTCCTCCAAGCACAGTCAATGTTTGTCTTGGCATGTGTCCCAGGAAACAGACAGTAGAGCGCAGAGTCTTGCTTCATGGAACTGCTTGGGACAAAACCCAATGAATACCACTGCATGTCCCTCCAGGCACTCTTTGCAAAGGCCCATTCCTGAAGGTGACATGTGCCTGTCTCTTCACCTGACTAGCTGCATCGAGGGCAGTGTGCGGTGGCAGAAGAGTGCAGAAAGGAAATAACTTCTCACCATTAATCAAGTTGCATCCTAGTGCATGTTGAAAATTTTTTGGCAATGGGGCAATCAGCCAAATTACTTTGATATTCTGCTCAAGACACCATAAGATATAAGAGCAGAATTAGCCCATTCAGTCTATCGAGTATGTTTTACCATTCAATCATGGCTGATATTTCTCAACCCCATTCTCCTGCCTTCTTCCCGTAACCCTTGATCCTCTCATGAATTAAGAAACTATCTCTGTCCTAAATACACACAATGACTCGACTTCCACAGCCTTTTGTGGTAACGGGTCCCACAGATTAACCACACTCTGGTTGAAGAAATTTCTCCAAACCTAGTTTTAAAGCTCATCTGTTCACTGTGAGACTGTGCCCTCAGGTCATAGTCTCTCCTACTAGTGAAAAAGATCTTCACATCCACTCTATCCAGGTTTCTCAGTATTCTGTAAGTTTCAATCAGATCCCTCCTCATCCTTCTGAACTCCATCAAGTACAGGCCCAGAGTCCTCAACAGCTCCTTATTTGACAAGTCCTTTATTTCCAGGATCATTCTTGTAAATGTCTTCTGGATCCCTGTCCAATGTCAGCACATCCTTCCTTAGATACAGGGCACAAAACCGTCTACAATATTCCAAACAAGGTCTGACCAGAGTCTTATAGCCTCAGCAGTTCATCTCTGCTCTTGTAGCCCTGTTGAAATTAATACTAACATTGCATTTCCAAACTATCAACTGAACCTGCATGTTAACCTTAAGAGAATTCTAAATTATTTTCCCAAGTCCCTTTTTGCTTCAGATTTCTGTGGCCATTCTCTGTTTAGAAAATTCCTCTATTCTTTCAACAGAGTGCATAGCCTTGCACATTCCCATATTGTATTCTATCTGTCACTTCCTTGCCGATTCTCTTAGCTGTCTATGTCCATCTTGAGCCTCCCCACTTCTTCAACAATAGCAGCCCTTCCAAATATCTTTGTATCATCTGCAAACCTAGCAACAATATGCTCAGTTCCTTTGCCCAAATGATTAATGTAGAGCTTGAAAAGTTGTGGACCCCTGCGAACTCCACCAGTTACTGGCTGCCATCCTGTAAAAGACCCCTTTAACCCATAGTGCGCCTTCTGCAAGTCAGTCATGCCAGTACCTTGCCCCTAATACCACAGGCTCTTATCTTACCTAGCAGTCTCCTATGTGATACCTTGTCAATGGCCTTCTGGAAATCTCAAATAGATCACGTTCACTGGCTCTCCTCTGTCTAACTTGTTCGTTACCTTCTCAAAGAGTTCTCACCACTCAACAGAACTGACCCTCCCCTTGCCCATAGGGTCTTATTTTTTTTTAATGTGCTGACCACAGCCTGATGGACTTGTGATCAAAGCTGTTTTCCTTTGGATTTTGTTTATCACAAGTGACATGTAATATAGAATGGTCCAGCTACAAGCCGTGACTACAAGCTTCCTCCTTCTTCTGCTGTCCCATTTCTCTGTCCACCTTATGTTTCTTCAGAGTTTCAGTCTCTCCATATGCATGCCAATGTTTGACTGTGTAGTGAAAAATGGACACCCATCTCCTTGAGATCTGCAGGTAAACACCAGGTTTCTTCAAAGCAACATCAAGGCATCCTTCACATCTGGCAGTTTCATATTTTGAGCATTTTTTGGCGCTAACATATGGAGACCAGTCTGTATCACTAATCAATTTAAAAAGGTTCCTTCAACCAAAATAAGGTTTCAGAAGGTGATTCACCTCAGCAGCTAAAGCACAGTACACACTTCCAGACAGCAGTCCAATTATTGACTTTCCCTGATTGATATTCAAATGAACCCAAAGCTGTATTTAACTGATTGGAACAGACATGCTGTGTGTGGAATGGCCTCTTTCCATACCACATTATTCCATTACATACACGTGGAACATGCTCCTTTAAGCAACCTGCCAAATGGGAACCAACAGCATTGAGATTCTGACAATGAGTGAGTGAGTGGGGGAGAGAAAAGTGCATACAGTAAAGCAATGTTGTTGCTTTTTCATTGCAGCGTTAGCCTGATGAAAGGTAATTAAACAAAGTTAGGCAGGAAATCATTAAGAGACAAGTCACTGCAATGTCTACAGCATTGCTAAACCAATATTTATTGGAATCAGCCACAAAAGTGACATATCTCAACAGTTTTAAATTTGACACATTTATAGATGATCCTCCAGGTTTTCTATCCAATGTTTTATTGAGCAATAAGTGCTAAGCAAATGCATTATTATAATATATTATCAAAAGGAAATGTGAAAAGACTATCTTAAACCTAGTTTGGCTAGTTGCATCTGATTTCTCAACTGCTGAACTGAGATCACAGGGATGTCTTTTTTCTCTCAGCCATTGCCATGCAAAACAGCTCTCCTTTCTCTATGTGAGAGTGCGAGTATGGTGTTTATATGAATGTGTGTGTGTATGTGGTGTGTGAGTGTGTGTGTGTCTGTCTATATGAGTGTATATTTAAGTACAAATGGGTGGGTGTCTATATGAGAGTGTGTGTCTATATGAGAATGCATGTGTGTATGTGTTTATATTGAGTGCATGTTTGAGTACGTGTGTGTGTCTATATGAATGTGTGTGTGTCTATATAAGCATGTGTGTTTATAATGAGTACGTGTGTGTGTGTTTGTGTGTGTGTGTCTATATAAGTGTGTGTTTAAAATGATTGTCTGTTTGAGTATGTGTGGGTATGTGCGTATATGAATGTGTGTGTGTGTCGATATAAGCGTGTGTGTTTATAATAAGTGTGTTTGAGTAGGTGTGTGTAAGTGTCTATTTATAATGAGTGTGTGGTTTGAGTATGTGTGGGTGTGTGCTGATATGAGCGTGTGTGTGTTTATGATGAGTGTGTGTTTGAATATATGTGGGCGTGTCGGTGTGTGCTTATATGTGTCTGCGTGTGTGTGTGCGCGTGTGAGTATACAAACGTGTGCTTATAATGAGTGTGTCTATATGAATGCATGTCTATATAAGTGTGTGTGTCTATATGAGTCTGTGTGTGTGTGTGAGTCTGTGTGTGTGTGTGTGTGTGTGAGTCTGTGCGCGTGCGTGTGTGTGCAGTATGAAAGCCAAGTGGACCACAGCACCATCTTCATCCAAACAATGCTGATGATTCTCCAGAGAATGTGACAGGGGACCAAACAGAATTGGCAGAAGTTGAGAAAATATTTGAAAATGACAAGATCGAAATTGAATGAAGTTAAGTTCAATATCACCCTTAAAGAAAACAGGTGCAAACTTTGCTGCTGTTTCTCAAGTAAGATCAGTGACCTTCCCTATAAAAGTTAACATTTTGATGGTACTCTTCTTTAATGTTTCAAAATGCAGACAAAAGGTGAACATTTAACAGGGAGTTTGGGTTGGAACAAGAGCCAAAGCTAAGTCAAAGTAAAATATTTTTAAAGAGGCTTTTATTATTATTTTACATCTATATAGTTACACCTTTCACCTTCAATTATGAAATTTTCTACTGCCCTTGGTGGGCATGGAAGTTACAGTGCCAGGTATCCTTTGCATCCCTTCTAAGTTTTTTAATCCTTTGGTCATCCTCCTTGCACCAAAGTAGGTTGTGAGGAAAACACAGCAAAGAGAACATGAGAAGACCACTGTGTTAACTGTCCCCTATCGAGTTTCTATTTCTGTGTGCCAGAAAATGACCTACATTTTAGCAGGACTCCCTGAGTGAAGTGGGACATTGTAAACTCTTTCAAACCCAGTCAGAATCCATGATAGTTCTGAGATGAAGTGGACTGGACAATGGTGGAAACCAGGTGGCATGATGGCTCAGTGGTTAGCACTGCTGCCTCACAGCGTCAGGAACCAGAGTTTGATTCCACCCTTGGGCAACTGTCTGTTCTCTGGCTTCGTGCCACAGTCCAAAGATATGCAGGTTTGTTAGATTGGCCAAACTAAATTGCCCATAGTGTTATGAAGTTGAATGTATGTACTGTCCATGCCGACCAGATATCCAAAACCAATCTAGTTCCATTTGCTAGCACTTGGCCCATATCTCTCTAACCCCTTCCTATTCATATACCCATCCAAATGCCTCTTAAATGTTGCAATTGTACTAGCCGCCACCATTTCCTCTGGCAGCTCATTCCATACATGCACCACCATCAGCATGAAAAGGTTGCCCCTTAGATCCCTTTTAAATCTTGCCCCTCTCACCCTAAATCTATGCCCTCTAGTTCTGGACTCCCCCGCCCCAGGGAAAAGATCTTGTCTATTTAACCTAACCACATCCTTCATGAGTTTATAAACCTCTATAAGGTCATCCCTCAGCCTCCAACGTTCCAGGGAGAACAGCCCTAGCCTGTTCAGCCTTTACATATTGCCACAGGCTTGCGGTTTTCTAAACATGCTAACACTTTACAGTAAGAGTTACAAACTCTGCTACCTGTCTCGTGACTTGTTAGTTTTAGCAGCTTCTGTTACTGATGTTCAAAATAGTATGAAAGATTGGAACATGACATCAATCTGTTGACTTAATTAACTCATCTCAGAACTGCAACCCATAACAGATAGAGACAACTGTCGAGCTTATATCAATGTGGGGCAAGAGAATGTTGAGAACTGAACTTTTGTATGATGTGGGTGCTCAGTGGTAGCATTATAGCAGACAGACAAACAGTGAAACACTTTGTCTCTGACTCTAACAATTTGCCAATATCCAAATTTTAGAAGAATACTGACTACAGCAGGATGTTAGATTTCTATTTTCCATGCCAACCTTTCCTGAAGACTTTGAAGAAGAATGTTGATTTCGTACAAACTATACATTGTGGGGCCAATCTTTCTAATCAATTTCTATTAGAACCTTTGAAAAAAACACAGAGAAGTCTCTTCTCAAAGTCCACCTGAAGGAGCTGTAAATTTAAAAGAATGGATTGTCGTGAAAAAAATTGTCGACAGGACCAGGACTTAGAAGATTCGGAATGCTATTGCTGCTTCTCAAAAGTGATTCAGGGAAAATGTACACATTTAAGATCTCAGATGTGTTGCCTTTATTGCTGTGATATCTGTTGTCAAACCTTCTGATTGTGTTTAGTAAGATATAATCAAACATTCAGAGAATTGGTGTGGACCTGATGGACTGAACAGCCTGCTTCCACATTGTAGTGATCCTACGATTAGACTTCGAAAAATACAGACTTGTAGAATGTGGTTATTACAGATTGCCATGCTGCCTGGTAAGAATATTATTTTAGGCCAGTATTCTGTTGTACATTACATGACTGCCCAATGCAACCATGAATGGTGTCCCCTGGAATACTTATGCATCATATTTAGTTCCTGCCTAATTTGTTCATAGCTCTCTATTGTCAATACAACAATATATAATGCCTGCTCTATCCTAGTAGTTGTATTCAATATGAGATTCTTTATACTCAATACAGTTCCACATTACATAATTTGTGTTTTTTTTTCTATACGGATGTGCTATTTAACACATTTTAGCCTGAAGCCTGATCCAAGTGTACTAAATAAAAAACAAAACAAATGGGAATGCTATAAATCAGACACAAAAACAGAAATTGCTGGCAAAGCTCAGCAGGTCTGGCAGCACCTAAGGAGAGAAATCAAAGTTAACATTTCTGTTTGAGGGACCTTCCTCAGAACAGTTGTTAATTCTGTTCCTTTCTCCACAGATGTTGCCAGACCTGCTTAGCTTTTCCATCAATTTCAGTTTTTGTTTCTAAATGTATTCCTTCAACATAACCATCAAATCTTTTATTTTAATAAGCATTTCAGCAAGTTTCTGAAAAAACAGTAGGGCTAATATTTTGTATTTAGTTTTATTCTTTCTCTCCTCTTTTCTGATTTTTGACTCACAGAAATACCAAATGTAATTTCCCGAGGAGTGAGCCAGCACAAACTCATTGCTGGTCCGTCATCTCAAGATCTACAAACTGATCACCCGAACTGGGTCAAAACAAGCCAAAATAACTTTTCTGTGATTAAAATTCTTCTATCCCCACAGGACCATTTTTGCTGTCTACTCTTGAGTGATACTCAAATTCTATTATGCTTTGTCGAATAATTTTAGCTTTGGCGTTAGTGAGAGAAATCTGCAAAGAAATTGAGAAGTTGTGGGATCTGTGGAGTGGTGGGTGGTAGCAAGGGAGAAAAGGGGTTTATTTCAAATCGCTCAGGATAGATTACCTTGCTAAGAACTGAATATCACAGTCTATACCACAAACATAATGAATAATGGTAAATCCAGTTTTTAATGCATTCCAGTTATCATTCTAGCCAGTTTAGTAAGGCAGTAATCTCCATAGCATGCCTTTTAACAGATTCCAGCTGTTCAGGATACCACAATTATCTTCAGCAACTTAGCTTTTCAAAACAAAAGAAAATCAGTGTGACAGCCTAAAAAATTGCATAAATTGCTTGGTTTTATCTGAGTCCTTTGGACAGAATTTGTGCTGATAAAGTGTCTTCAATTTTAAAATCCAACTTCTGGTTTTGAAAACGCAAGATGTTCGTGAGAGAAGTATCCTAGCTCTAGGATCACCTTGGACTTATTTCAAAATGCAAAAACTACCCTCCAATGTCTGCAAAACACATGGCAACAGCACCCTCTGTCCTCACAGTACAGCATATCCATTGCCTGCAACAAAACCTGTCACTGTGGATGCCAGGAACAATTGCATTTGGTGTTAAATCATACCGCCCCTCACATGATATTTCAGATGATTAGCTGTAAGAACACTTCACCATACAAAACCCACAGGTAAACATACAAATAGCACCAATCTGCTCGCCAATTCCTGATTTTATTCTCAATAAGTTGTATGTGGGTTGTAATAATCATCCACCCACTTACCATATGCATTTTCCACAAGAGACCTGCCCTCGTATTAATGTTAAAAGCTCTCGGAAACATGCACAGAGTGCAGTCTGCATCTGGATAAACATGTCTTCAATTTGCCAAGAAATTAAATGCTTGGATCAATGCATGCATGGAGTCGAACGTGGGAGTGAATGGGATTGAATTGTTGGAATTCTGTACTTGGAATCCGATCCAATTTCACTTCAGCTAATGGTTAGCAAGCTAGTTTGTTCTTTGAGTATATTTTATTCGATAAAACTGCAACAGCAGTTTTCAATAAAAAAGGCAATTAAAAAAAACAACTCAATAAACTGAGACTAAGAGGAATTATAATGATAAACTCCTAAGGAAGGCAACAAAACAATTAGTTGTACAGGTGTACATGTTTTCTTTATGAATTCCTTGCACAAAACACTTCCAGCACATCTTTGCAAATCACTCACATTTGGGATTACATCTAAAAACTCCTCCCCGGTTAATTAAAAGTAATTACAATAAAAACCATTTAAAAATCAGAGTTCCACTTTAGTTTCTGCTTCTTTACAAAAGTATGAAAAGTGGTCTTCGATTTCAAGAGTGAATCAAAGTCTCCAAGGGTGAAGTTACTATCCAGTTTGGCTAAAGCTTGACTTGCCACGGCTCCATCGCAATGCACTGTTGGAGAAAGAACTGGTATTTGGATAAAGACCAAATGGGCTTCTGACAATTAAGGAACGTTTCCTCGGCCAAGCTTTAAAAACAGAATGTAACCTACAAATGACAAAAATAATGAAAATGCGTGCAAACAACAAACACATTTTGGAATACTGCATACAATTCTGGTCACCCTGCTACAAGAAGGACTGGAAAGGGTACAGAAAGATTTTACAAGGATATTGCCAGGACTGGAGGCCTTATACTTTTATCGTTGGAGCGTCGGAGGCTGAGGGTGACCTTATAAAGGTTTATAAAATTATGAGGGGCACGGAAATGGTGAAAAGCCAAGGTCTTTTTGCAAGGGTAGGGGGAGTCCAAAATTAGGTTTAAGGTAAGAGGGGAAAGATTTAAAAACGACCTGAGGGGCAACCTTTACACTCAGAAGTGGTAGAGGCCGGTACAATTACAACATTTAAAAAACATTCGGGCTGGTCATCGTCATTTCATCATGGCTATCCCTCGAGGTCGAGGATAACGGTCATCGTCCCGTTGATCTATTTATGGGCTCTCAGGTGGCTTATGAGTCCAACCTTGGCTTTGAAAGTTCTTCCGCATTCAGGACAAATAGATCATGCTTTAGCTGTTGCTGCCTCTCTTTCCGTTTTCTTCTCTTTTCTTCTTGTTCTGACCATCTGTCAGCTTTGGAAGTTGCTGTTCCTTCTCAGATGATGGCTTGCCAGAGTTTCCTGTCCTTGGCACTGGTTTCCCAATTGTTGATGTTGATGTTGATGTTACATTTCTTCATGTTGACTTTTAAAAGGTCTTTGAATCACTTCTGTTGTCCGCCTCTTTTAATCTGGGAGTAGAAGATTTGTTTCAGCAGATGTTCGTCTTTCATCCAAACAACATGACCATTCCATCTTAGTTGGTTCTTGATGACATAGGCTTCAATGCTTGTTGTTTCTGTTTCATGCAGCACGCTGACGTAGGTTCTTCTATCTTCCCAGCTGATATTCAAGATGTTTCAAAGGCAGCGTTGTTGGAACTTTTCAAGTGTCTTCAGATGTTGTCAGCATGTTGTCCAAGTTTCTGATGCACCCAGGAGTGTTGGGATCACCACTGCTTTGTACAGTAACATTTTGGTGGCACGATCATGAAAGACTCTTGTTTGGAAATGTCCAAAAGCTGTTCCAGCACATTTGAGATGATGTTGGATCTTGTCATTAAGGTCGACATTGGAAGAGAGTTGACTTCCAAGATACAGAAAGTGGTCCACGTTTTCCAGGGTTGTTTCGCCAAGTTGAATTGATGGTTCCATCTGATTTGTCTCAGTTGGTGATGGTTGATAGATGATCTGAGTCTTCTTGGAATTGATGATAAGTCCAAGTTTTGTGTATGCCCAGTTGAAGGCAGTCAGAATCTGTTGTGGGTGGTTTACTGAGAGAGCTTCAACACTGTCGTTATCTGTGTATTGGAACTCGATGAGGGAACTCATAGATGTCTTGTTTTTGAACTTAAGACAGCAAGATTGAAAGGTCTGCCATCTGTTCTATAGATAATTTCAATTCCTGGAGGTAGGTCGTCCTTGAGGATGTGGATGATTGTCGCAGTAAAGATGGTGAAGAAAGTTGGGGCAATCACATATCCCTATTTTACTCCTGGTCTGACTTGAAAAGGCTCACAGTTCCTGTTGCTGACCATAACTGTGGCAAGCACGCCATCATGGAGGAGTCTCAGGATTTAAATGTACTTTTCAGGACATCCATAATTGGATAGGACATCCTATTGGAGTTCCCTTGATACCGAGTCAAAGGTTTTGGTGAGGTCAATGAATGCCACATGCAAAGGCTGAAGTTGTTCACAACATTTTTCTTGTATTTGTCACATAGTGAAGATCATGCTCATTGTTCCACGTGATGACCTAAAACCAGCTTGTGTCTCTTGGAGGATTGTCTCGGCTAAAGGCTTGACAGCATATCCATTGCCTGCACTCAGACCCATAGTATCACTACCAGGGACACCATCACACAAACTGGCCAAAGAACTACAACAGAAACTGAAACACCTGGTCAGCGGATCCAAACACTCTATACAATCAACACAGGAATTCTTGGACATCATCAGAAATATACACATAGACAAAGAAGAAACCATGATATCATTCGACGTGACGGCACTGTTCACTTCGATTGACAAAACCCTAGCCAGAGAAACAATAGCCAACCTACTGGACATACAGAACAGAAAACAGGACGCTGAACCTATCAACAAAGACGGCATACTTAAACTACTGGACTTGTGCCTCACAACACACTTCACATTCAACAACCAGATATACGAACAAATCAACGGAACACAATTGGTGATGGGATCACCAATCTCGGGACTCATAGCAGAGGCAGTTATGCAAAGGTTGGAACAAACAGTCCTACCACAAATTCAACCCAAACTCTGGGTCAGATATGTCGATGACACGTTTGTAATCATTAAAAACACGGAAATAGAAAAAATACACCGGATCATCAACGCCACACTCACAGGAATCCGATTCATGAGAGAAGAAGAAAAGGATAGCCAACTCCCATTCCTAGACGTGATGGTACAGAGAACACCGAACGGAGAATTCACTACAAGGGTATACAGGAAAGCCACACACACAGACCAAGTCCTAAACTATGAAAGTAACCACCCCAACACACACAAACGAAGCTGCATCAGGACACTATTCAAAAGGGCCACAACATACTGCAGTACATCGGAACTGCAAAAAGAAGAAGAGGAACACCTATACAAGGTATTCGCCAAAAACGGATACCCGCGCAACTTCATCAACAGATGCCTAAGAGAAAGACCACGGAACGAGGACATACCACAACCAAAAGGACTAGCCACACTACCATACATCAGGAGCATCTCGGAACTGACAGCCAGACTACTGCGACCCCTAGGACTCATAACGGCACACAAACCAACAGCCACGCTCAGACAACAACTCACCAGAACGAAGGACCCGATACCCAACATGAGCAAGACGAATGTAGTGTACAAAATACCATGCAAGGACTGCACAAAACACTATATAGGACAAACAGGAAGACAGCTAACAATCCGCATACATGAACATCAACTAGCCACGAAACAACACGACCAGCTATCCTTAGTAGCCACACACGCAGACAACAAGCAACATGAATTCGACTGGGACAACACTACTATCATAGGGCAAGCCAGACAGAGAACAGCCAGGGAATTTCTAGAGGCATGGCATTCATCCACAAACTCCATCAACAAACACATCGACCTGGACCCAATATACCAACCACTACAGCGGACAGCTGAAACTGACAACCGGAAGCAGCAGGGACAGACCACTATAAACACCGGAGGAAACATCAAAGAAGCGCTTCGCAGGAGGCTCCCAAGCACTGATGATGTCGCCTAGCCAGGGGACGAAACGTTTGCAACAAAAACTTCCAGCTCGGCGAACAGAACCACAGCAATGAGCACCCGAGCTACAAATCTTCGCACAAACTTTGAACACTTAAAGGCTTGAGCTGTTTGTTCGTGACATGGTTGAGGGTCTTTCCTACTGTTGCTAACAGGGAAATTCCACAATAGTTTCCACATTCAGATCGATCACCTTTCCTTTAGTAGATGGTAATGATTGCTGAATCTCTAAAGTCTGCTGGTACATTTTAATTTATCCAGATTTTGATGTGAAGTTGATGCAGTTGGTCATGAAGCAGGTCACCTCCAGTTTTGACGATCTCGGCTGGTATTCCATCGAGTCCAGCAGCCTTGATGTTTTGATGGCTTTCTTGACTTCTTCAAGTGTTGGTAGTTTGCTTAGGGAGTCATCAACAGGCTGTTTTAGAACGTTGTTGATCACATTCCTGTCAAATGGGGCGGTTTGATTTAGAAGATCTTCAAAGTGCTGCCTCCATCTAGAATTAATGTCAGCGTTGTTCTTCAGGATGGTGGAACCATCTTTGCTTTTGAGAGAGGCTTGACCGTGCATGGATGGGACAAAAATAGCTTTAGATGAAAGTGAGTCCTGCAGATGCTGGAGATCAGAGTCAAGATTAGAGTGGTGCTGGAAAAGCACAGCAGGTCAGGCAGCATCCAAGGAGCAGGAAAATCAACGTTTCGGGCAAAAGCCCTTCATCAGGAAAGGGCTTTAGTTGCTTTGAAGAAGCCTCGAGTGTCATTGACGTCCTCTAGTTGTTGGATTCCCTGAGCTTTCTCCCTCCACCATTGCTTTATCAGGTTTCGGGTGCTCATCTGGACTGCAGCCTTGTATTCCTGATAGTGTTTCCTTTTGGTAGCCGATCATTGGTCATTTTGTCAGGTAAAGGAAACTTTTCTCTTTCCGTCAATAAGTTGTTGGAGTAGTTTGTCGTTATCATCGAACCAATCCGAATGTTTTTTCATCTTGAATCCAATTGTTTCTTTGCAGGAAGTGATGATTGTGTTCTTCAATTAATTCCAGTATTCTTCTATGGATGGTGGGATTTGTTGAAGCAGTTGTTCTTGAAGATTTTGTTGAAACTTCTGTCCATGGTTGATGTCTTGAAAGATTTCAACATTGAATTTCTTGATAGTGTTCTGATTTTGGTGTTTCCTTTTAGGCTGAATCTTCATTCTCAAGGTGGATGAGATGAGTCGATGTCAAGATTAGAGTGGTGCTGGAAAAGCACAGCAGGTCAGGCAGCATCCAAGGAACAGGAAAATTGACGTTTCAAGCAAAAGTCCTTCATTAGGAATTCGCCATTCCTGATGAAGGACTTTTGCCAAAAATGTCGCTTTACCTGCTTCTCAGATGCCGCCTGACCCGCTGTGCTTTTCCAGCACCACTCTAATCTTGACTCTAATCTCCAGCATCTGCAGTCCTCACCTCTGCCAAGATGAGCCGATGGTCTGTCCAGCATTCATTGGCACTAGTAACAGCTCTTGTTATCAGTACATCCTGTTGGTCCCGAGATCGTTCGATGATGTAGTCGATGAGGCGCCATGTTTGGAGCATGGATGCTGCCAGGAGACTTTATTCCTGTTTTTCTGGCAAAATGGAGTGTTTGTAATCACCAGATTGTGTTCAGTGCATTTGGTGAGGAGGAGTGTTCCATTGGCGTTGACCTTGCAAATTCCTTCCCGATGTGGGGGGTCTCATCTACATTGGGGAGACAGGACGTCTACTTGTAGAGTGCTTCAGAGAACATCTCCAGGACACCCGCACCAACCAACCCCACCGCCCATGGCCAAACACTTCAACTCCCCCTCCCTCTCCGCCAAGACCATGAAGGTCCTGGGCCTCCTCCATTGCCACACCCTCACCACCCAACACCTGGAGGAAGAACGCCTCATCTTCCGCCTTGGGAACCTCCAACCCCACGACATCAATGTGGATTTTATCAGTTTCCTAATTTTCCCTCACCCTACCTTATCCCAGTTCCAACCTACCGACTCGGCACAGCCCTCATGGCTGTCCTCCTGTCCATCTTCCTTCTCACCTATTCTCTCTACCTTCCTCTCTGACCTATCACCATTACCCCAACTCCTTCTACCTACTGTACGCTCAGCTACCTTCCCCCTCGTCCCATACTCCTCCCATTTATCTCACAACCTCCGCGGCTCACAGCCTCATTCCTGATGAAGGACTTTTGCCTGAAACGTCGATTCTGCTGCTTCTCGGATACTGCCTTACCTGGTTTGATTTTCTAGCACCGCACTCTCAACTCCTTCCTTATCCATTATTCCAGTCCAGAGTGCATGATCTTTCCCGACTCTGGCATTGACGTCACCCAAAAGAATGATCTTGTCATTGTTGGGAACAGAGGAAAGGACGTCATCAAGTTGGGCGCAGAAGTTCTCCTTACTTCATCTTCAGTGTCCAGAATTGGAGCATAGGCAATGATGGTGGTGGTATGTTGGTTCTTGACAAGCTGGATTCGCAGAGTCATGAAATGTTCACTGATTCCTAGTGGTTGCTCTGTCGCCTTCTGTCGTAGGCTGTTTCGGATGGCAAAACCTACTCCAGAGATCCTCGGTTGTTCAGGATCAAGTCCTTCCCAGATAAAGGTGCACTGTCCTTGCTCTTCCTTTAGTTGCCCTTCTCCAGCTCTGTGGGTCTCACTCAGAGCAACAATGCCAAAGGTGAATGTTTGGAGTTTCTGAGCAACAAAAGCAGTTCTCCCCTCTGGCCAGTCTGGGCTTGGATTATCCATCAGAGTTCGTATATTCCAGGTTCCAAATTTCGTAGTTTTACTTCACGATGTCTTTCGAACACATAATGGTGATCCCTCTGGATGCGGCTTTCCAGACAGGATGGGGTGAAGCAGACTATTTTAGGACACCTTTTTCTAGCCCCCTCCCAGTTCAGGGTGAACAGAGTGGATCCTAAACAGGGCTGCTCAGATGTGAATACTGCTACCGAACAACTTCCTGCTTCTGCCCACGGCTTTTGTGCTGGTTCTTAACAAGAGCTTCCAGCCATCACATCGCCTGCTCCTGTCACGCTCCCCTGATTGCTGAAAGCCTTGAAGAGCAAAGATGCCTGTGAGCGTATCGTACTTGATGTTGCACTCCAAGAAACACACAATACTTCACAAATCAACCAACTGATTCCAATGGCATGGAGACTATGGCGATTGAAGCTGATGGGTTTGTTGCAGCCTTCAACTGCCTTCACTGCTGTTGAGATCGAAGTAACTTTGTCCACCTGTTCCATTGTTGAGATCCAAGTTGGATTATTCTTTGTCAGAGATCTCACCCTAAAACTTACCGCCATGGGTGACTCTACCAGGAGCATAGCTCCAGACAGCATCACTCACAAGAGCTCAGGACCACAGAAGCTTCTCCACCAGGAAAAGGTGACAATCCATGGAGAGTTAGACAGGTACATGAATAGGTTTAGAGGGAGTTGGACCAAAGGGTCTGTTTCTGTGCTGTATGACTCTATGACCCTAAGAGTAGGCCACGCTGTTCTTTGAGCCTGCTCCACCATCCAATAAACAAATGGCTGATATGGGTTTAACCTCAACTCCACGTTTCTGCATTTTCCCAATAGTCGTTCATCCCCTTTGTAATTCACAATCCATCTACACTGGCTTAAAAATACTTAAAGATTCTACATCCACTGTATTTTAAGGAAGGGAATTCCAAGTCAAAAGACCTAGACAAATAGTATACGTTGACCCATTTAGAATAAAACCATGAGAAACATTGAGCAGGAGTAAGTCATAGGAGCCTGACTGGATGAATGGATGGGGTGGAAAATTTCCGTTCATGTTTTGGCATGACTAATGATGAGGAAAATGGGAAATATGGCGGGTATGTAAATCATGTGGTTGTTGAAGATGAGAAAGATTTTCCTGATTTTTCCTTCATGAAGTAACTGGAAAATTTAGAATCTTGCCATAGAACAGTAAGGGGAGGTGGTGGCCCTGTGCTACTATTGTTTCACTGTTAATCTAGAGACCCAGGTAACATTCTGGGGACCTGGTTTGAGTACCACCACGGCAAATGGTGGAATTTGAATTTAATAAAAATCTGGAATTAAAAGCCTAATGATGACCATTGTTGGAGGAAAAAAACACAGCTCGCGAGTGAAACAATTCTCAATTGTTGGTAACAGCCCATCTGGTTCACTAATGCCCTTTAAGGAAGGAATCTGTTGTCCTTACCTAGTCTACATGTGACTCCAGACCCACAGCAATATGGTTGACTCTTAGTGGCCTCTGGGGAAATTAGGGATGGGCATTGAATGTTGGCCTAGCCAATGCTGGCCACATCCTGCAGATGAGTAAAACAAAACCTACCTAATTTATATCGCATCAAAACCCCAAATCACCCTCTTTATAGGTCACTTTGAATGCTCCTCTCTTTCCCTGAGGCACCAGACCATGCAAAATCCTAACAGATAAATCAGAATAGGCACTTGTAACTGCAGCTGCTATTGCATAATAACCTCCATTCATGGAACATAGAACAATACAGCATAGAACAGACCCTTCGGCCCTCGACGTTGTGCTGACCTGTGAACTAATCTAGCCTATCCCCCTACACCATCCCATCATCAACCATGTGCTTACCCAAGGATTGTTTTAATCTCACTAATGTTGCTGAGTTAACCACATTGGCAGGCAGAGCATTCCACGCCCTTACCACTCTAAGTAAAGAACCTGCTTCTGACATCGGTCTTAAATCTATCCCCTAAAATCTATCACCCACCACAGGGCCATCATCTCCCCTTACTATTCAATGGCAAGATTCTAAATTTTCCAGTTACTTCATGAAGGAAAAATTAAGTAAGTCCCCTGGCACCATCCTCCTTGATTCTTCATCCCCACATGTTGGCATCAGTAACCCTTAGCCTCACTGCAACTTGCCTGCTCTTCGGTCAGTTCTTCACTGAAGACGCTATTTGAGCCCTTCAACACTTCATGTTGGAAACTCAGGAGCATCTTTCAAGCCCTTTTTTAGGACATGGATGAGGATAGTTTGTTTCTCTCAGAGGGTTGCATCACTTTGGAAATCTGCCTGAGGAGACGGTGGTGGAATATGTTTTAAGGCAGAGGGAGACAGGTTCTTGTCAGACCAGGTGGTCAGACGTTATTGGAGGAGGATGGGAATGCAGAATCCCCAAACTGCAAACAGATCAGCCATGAATGTCAGAGCAGGACTTGAGGGGGTGAATGGTCTATTTCTGTTCCTTTTGGTGTGATTTACATGTTTCTGCCTGGCCACTTTGCACATAGGGACAGACAGGCATCTCAGGCTTATTTTGCCTTCCTTGTTCTTTTTAGTGCTCAGATGTTTATCATTTACTTGGAGACTGTCAGCTTCTATCTAATTGACGTTGCTTTCTCAACACACTCTCACTGACTTCAGCATTGACTCACTGGCTAGCTATTAGTGTACTGAGCCTGCAGTGCACAGCTACAGGAACGCCAGCCTCTCAGGTTTGGTATCACTTTTCTAATACACAGGCATTTTGTGAGAGTGGGGAGAACTGAACAGTCAGTCCATCAGTCCGAGGGGGGAGGGGTACTGATTGTGCCACTCTGCACCATGGAGTTATGTCGATCTGAAACCTAGTGTGTGCCTTCGGTCTGCAGGACAAATGAATGAAAGCCAAAGGGAGCAAATTGTACTCAGGTGAAGGAGAGATTCAATAGTGGGCACCACCACAGTCAGTCAAAGGGCTCACCAATTAGCGTTCAGGAGTTGGCTAGAGTCACTCAGAAACTTGGTTCTACCAGATTCTGGGATTGTGTCCTTACAGTCCAAGGGATGTCACTGTTGTAGGCTGAGTGGGGATTATAGGCCAAGGCACCGTGGCGATATCAACTAGGGGCTCAGATGGGGTATGATGGTAGTTTAGTAGTTAGCAATGCTGCCTCACAGTGCCAGGGACCTGGGCTTGATTCCACCCTTGGGCGACTGTTTGTGTAGAGTTTGCACATTTTCTCTGTAGGTTTCAAGGTCAGAAGAGGGCAAGCAGGAAGCTGGTTTGAAGTGTGTCTAACACAATGCCAGGAGCATCCGGAATAAGGTGGGTGAATTTGCAATATTGGTTTGGTACCTGGGATTTCGATGTTGTGACCATTTCGGAGAGATGGATAGAGCAGGGACAGGAATGGTTGCTGCAGGTTCTGGGATTTAGATGTTTCAGCAAGAACAGAGAAGTTGGTAAAAGAGGGGGTGGTGTGGCACTATTAATCAAGGACAGTATTACGGTAGAAGAAAGGATATTTGAGGATTCATCTACTGAGGCAGTATGAGCTGAGATTAGAAACAGGGAAAGAGAGGTCACCCTGTTGGCAGTTTTCTATTGGCTGCTGAATAATTCCGGACATGTAGAAGAAAGGATAGCAAAGATAAATTTCCTTGTTAAATGGAAGAGGGCGGCCTATGTAAAGATGAGGCATGAAGGTTCAATTGGGGTGATTGAGAGTTATAAGGTAGCCAGGAAGGACCTGAAGAGAGAGCTAAGAGCAGCAAGGAGGGGACATGAAAAGTCCTTAGTTGGTAGGATTAGGGAAAACCCTAAGGCTTTCTATAGGTATGTCAGGAATAAAAGAATGACTAGGGTAGGAATAGGTCCAGTCAAGGATAGTAGTGGGAAGTTGCGTGTGGAGACTGAAGAGATTGGGGAGACACTGAATGAATACTTTTAATCAGTATTCACTCAGGAACAGGACATTGTTGCCGATGTGAATACTGAGTCACAATTAAGTAGAATGAATGGCTTTGAGGTATGTAGGGAAGAGGTGTTGGAAATTCTGGAAAGGGTGAAAATAGATAAGTCCCCTGGGCCTGATGGCATTTATCCTAGGATTCTCTGGGAAGCAAGGGAGGAGATTGCAGAGCCATTGGCCTTGATTTTTATGTCCTCGTTGTCTACAGGAGTAGTGCCAGAAGACTGGAGGCTAGCAAATGTGGTTCCCTTGTTCAAGAAGGGGAGTAGGGATAACCCTAGTAACTATAGGCCGGTGAGTCTCACTTCTGTTGTGGGCAAAGTCTTAGAGAGAATTGTAAGGGATGGGATTTATGAACATCTGGATAGGAATAATGTGATTAAGGATAGTCAGCATGGTTTTGTGAAGGGCAGGTCGTGCCTCACAAACCTTATTGAATTCTTTGAGAAGGTGACTAAGGAGGTGGACGAGGGTAAAGCGGTAAATGTGGTGTATATGGATTTTAGTAAGGCGTTTGATAAGGTTCCCCATGGTAGACTACTTCAAAAAATACGGAGGTATGGCATTGAGGGTGAGTTGGAGGTTTGGATGAGGAATTGGCTGGCTGGAAGAAGACAGAGGGTAATAGTTAATGGTAAAGATTCATCTTGGAGTGCCGTTACTAGTGGTGTTCCGCAAGGATTTGTTTTGGGACCATTGCTGTTTGTCATTTTTATAAATGACCTGGAGGAGGGGCTAGAAGGTTGAGTGAGCAAGTTTGCGGATGATACAAAAGTCAGAGGAGTTGTTGACAGTGAGGAAGGATGTGGCAGGTTACAGCGGGATATAGATAAGCTGCAGAACTGGGCAGAAAGGTGGCAAATGGAGTTCAATGTAGCTAAGTGTGAGGTGATTCACTTTGGTAAGAGTAACAAAAAGATGGGGTACTGGGCTAATGGTCGGATACTTGGTAGTGTGGATGAGCAGAGGGATCTTGGTGTCCATGTACACAGATCTTTGAAAGTTGCCACCCAGGTAAATAGTGCGGTGAAGAAGGCATATGGCGTACTGGCTTTTATTGGTAGAGGAATTGAGTTCCGGAGTCCTGAGATCATGTTGCAGTTGTATAAGACTCTGGTGCGGCCGCATCTGGAGTATTGTGTGCAGTTTTGGTCGCCATACTATAGGAAGGATGTGGAGGCACTGGAACGGGTGCAGAGGAGGTTTACCAGGATGTTGCCTGGTATGGTAGGAAGATCGTATGAGGAAAGGCTGAGGCACTTGGGGTTGTTTTCATTGGAGAAAAGAAGGTTTAGGGGTGACTTGATAGAGGTGTACAAAATGATTAGGGGTTTAGATAGGGTTGACCGTGAGAACCTTTTTCCACGTATGGAGTCAGCTATTATGAGGGGGCATAGCTTTAAATTAAGGGGTGGTCGGTATAGGACAGATGTTAGGGGTAGATTCTTTACTCAGCGAGTCGTGAGTTCATGGAATGCCCTGCCAGTAGCAGTGGTGGATTCTCCCTCTTTATGGGCATTTAAGCGGGCATTGGATAGGCATATGGAGGATAGTGGGCTAGTGTAGGTTAGGTGGGCTTGGATCGGTGCAACATCGAGGGCCAAAGGGCCTGTACTGCGCTGTATTCTTCTATGTTCTATAATTCTGGTTAGGATTAAGAGTAATAGGGTTGCTGTTATGTGGACCTTTAACTTTCCAAATATTGACTGGAAATACCATAGTTCAAGTACTTTAGACGGGTCAGTTTTTGTCAACCCTGTGTTGACGGTTTCCTGACACAGTATGTAGACAGGTCAACAAGGGGCAAGGCCACATTGGATTTGGTACTGGACAATGAACCTGGCCAGGTGTTAGATTTGGAGGTAGGTGAGCATTTTGGTGGTAGCGATCACAATTCGGTTATGTTTACTTCAGCGGTGGAAAGGGATATGTATATAACGCAGGGCTAGAGGTATTGCTGGTGGAAAGGCAATTATGATGTGATTAGGCAAGATTTAGGATGCATAGAATGGGGAAGGAAACTGCAGGAGATGGGCACAACTGAAATGTGGAATTTGTTCAAAGAACAGCTTCTATGTGTCCTTGATAAGTTTATATCTGTCAGGCAGGGAGGAAATGGTCAAGCAAAGGATCCATGGTTCACTAAAGAAGTTGAATCTCTTACCAAGTGGAAGAAGAAGGTTCATGTTAGGGTGAGATATGAAGGCTCAATTAAAGAGCTCGAGAGTTACAAGTTAGCCAGGAAAGACCTAGAGAGAGAGCTAAGAAGAGCCAGGAGGGGACATGAGAAGTCATTGTCAGGTATGATCAAGGAAAACACTAAAGCTTTCTACAGGTATAGCAGGAACAAAAGAATGTGTAGAGAAAGATTAGGGCCAATCAAGGATAATAGTGGGAAGTTGTGCGTAGAATCTGAGGAGATCGGGGTCATGCTAAACGAATATTTTTCATCAGTACACACTGGAAAAAGACAATGTTGTCCAGGAGAATACTGAGATACAGGCTACTAGACGAGATGGGATTGAGGCTCGCAAAGTGAGGTGTTGGCAATTCTGGAAAGTGTGAAAATAGATAAGCCCCCTGGGCTGGATGGGATTTATCCTAGGATTCTCTGGGAAGCCAGGGAGGAGTTTGACGAGCCCTTTGCTTTGATCTTTGTCATTGTCGTGCCTCACAAACTTTATTAAGTTCTTTGAGATGGTGACCAAACAAGTGGATGAGGGTAAAGCAGTTGATGTGGTGTATTTGGATTTCAGTAAGGCATTTGATAAGGTGCCTCATGGTAGGCTATTGCACACAATACATAGGCATGGGATTGAGGGTAATTTAGCAGTTTAGATCAGAAGTTGGCTAGCTGAAAGAAGACAGAGTGTGGTGGTTGATGGGAAATGTTCATCCTGAGTTCAGTTACTAGTGGTGTACTGCAAGGATCTGTTTTGGGGCCACTGCTGTTTGTCATTTTTATAAATGACCTAGATGAGGGGGTACAAAGATGAGTTGGTAAATTTGCAGATGCCACTAAGGTCAATGCAGCTGTGGATAATGCTGAAGGATGTTGCCGGTTACAGACAGATATAGATAAGTTGCAGAGCTGGGCTCAGAAGGGGCAAATGGAGTTTAATGCTGGAAAGTGTGAGGTGATTCACTTTGGAAGGACCAACAGGAATGCAGAGTACTGAGCTAATGGTAAGATTCTTGGTAGTGTAGATGAGCAGATGTGTAGCTGTAGATGTCCATGTACATAGATCCCTGAAAGTTGCCACCCAGGTTGACAGGGTTGTTAAGAAGGCATACAGTGTGTTATCTTTTATTGGTAGAGGGATTGAGTTTCAGAGCCACAAGGTCATGCTGCAGCTGTACATATCTCTGGTGCCGCCACACTTGGAGTATTGCTTACTGTTCTGGTCACCGCATTATAGGAAGGATGTGGAAACTTTAGAAAGGGTTCAGAGGAGATTTACTAGGATGTTGCCTGATATGGAGGGAAGGTCCTCTGAGGAAAGGCTGAGGGACTTGAGACTGTTTTCGTTAGAGAGAAGATGGTTCAGAGGTGACTTAATTGAGACATGCAAGATAATTAGAGGGTTAGATAGGTTGGACAGTGAGAGCCTTTTTCCTCAGATGGCGATGGCTAGCATGAGGGGACATAGCTTTTAATTGAGGGGTGATAGATATAGGACAGATGTCAGTGGTAGTTTCTTTACTCAGTGAGTAATAGGGGCATGGAACGCACTGCCTGCAACAGTAGTCGACTTGCCAATTTTAAGGGCATTTTAATGGTCATTGGATAGGCATATGGATGAAAATGGAATAGTGTAGGATAGATGGGCTTCAGATTGATTCCACAGGTCAGCACAACATCAAAGGCCAAAGGGCCTGTACTGTGTTGTAATATTCTATGTTCTATGTTCAAACCTCCATTAAACTGTAGGACTGGGTGGAATAATGGCTGACCTTCTTCTTGTCATATTGACATGGCCAAAGCTTAATGTTGGAACAAACTAGGAGGAATGAAATCTCCTACCTCTTTTCTTTCTGCCACATTATAAGGTTAGATAATGTTCACCCAGGCCGTGAGTGCAGGCAGTGCTGTAATGACACTCCACACTTTGGTAGTGAAACTAGGAACTCCAGAGTGCCAATTTCAGAAAAAAAAAGAAATATTTACCATGGAGGTGTTTCTATGAATTTTCCATGAAGCTGCTTGAGGATAATCTAACCTGGAAGTGTTTGGCACACACCCAACCCAAAACAAGGGAAATGGACCTATTCCGCAAAACATCCAAGCTTACATTTGAATAGCATCTTGCTACATCTTTCAGAAATCTCCCAAGCTGCCTCACTATGTTCTATAATTGAAATGAATTGAATTGAATTTATTGTCACGCGTACCGAGGCACAGTGAAAAGCTTTGTCTTGTGAGCAATACAGGCAGATCACAGAGTTAAATAGCACAGATAAGTAAATAATAGGTAAACAGCGGCAAAACAAAAACACAGGTACAGGCGAATGTTAAGAGTTTGTGAGTCCATTCAGTATTCTGACAACGGCAGGGTAGAAACTGTTTCAAAACTGGTTGGTGCATGTGTTGAGGCTTCTGTACCTTTTCCCTGGTGGTCGAGGTTGTAGAAAAACGTTGCCAGGGTGGGGTGAATCTTTGAGAATGCTGACAGCCTTTCCTTGACAGTGGGCCTGGTGGTGGATTCTATAGATGGGAGGTTTCTATAGATTGTGTTCAGTTCTGGGAATTCACTACATATACATTGTCAAGACCTTGAGAGAGCGCAGAAATGATTTGTGAGAATGGTACCAGTGCTTTGGAGAGCCTGAAGAAGTTGGGGTTATTTTCTTTACGAGTAAGGGAAAGGTGAAGTCACCATACTCCCAGAGGGCTGCTATTTTGTTGGAGAGAGACAACTAGTGGTGGTTTAACATGATGGTCACCACACCCCAGGCAAGAGGAGAGGTTGAGAAAGAGAGGCCTTCATGCTAACCTTAGTTGGGGTAAGAGTTTAACCTACACTGTTGGCATCACTCTACATTTCAAACCAGACAACTGAGCTAACTGACCCCAGCAGTGAAGGTTAAAAGGATGTTTGATGTATTTGAACATATCAATTTAGGAGCAGGAGTAGGCTATTCAATTCCTTTAGCTCAGACCACCATTTGAAAAGACCATGGCAGACTTGACTGTGGCCTCAACTTGCTGATTTAATTCAACGAGATAAAATTTTATTTGGAAACAAACCAATTTTTCAATATTGCCTTAACTAAAAGAAAAACAGCAAAAAGGTGGTGGAGCTTCTCGTCAAAAGAAAGAAGGTAGCTTACATAAGGTGGAGGAAGCTAGGGTCAAGCTTAGCTTTAGAGGATTACAGGCAGGTGAGGAAGGAGCTCAAAAATGGTCTGAGGAAAGACAGGAGGGGGCACGAGAAAGGCTTGGCTGAACAGATTAGGGAGAACACAAAGGCATTTTACACTTATGTGAGGAATAAAAGAATGGTCAAAGAAAGATTAGGGGTGATCAGGGATAGCATAGGGAACTTGTGTGTGGAGTCTGAGAAGGAAGGGGAAGCCCTAAATGAGTTTTTTGCTTCTATCTTTACGAAAGAAACGAACTTTGTAGTGAATGAAACCTTTGAAGAGCAGGTGTGCATGCTGGAATGGATAGAGATAGAGGAAGCTGATGTGCTGAAAATTTTGTCAAACATTAAGATTGACAAGTTGCCAGGCCTGGACCAGATTTGTCCTCGGCTGCTTTGGGAAACGAGAAATGCAATTGCTTCACCACTTGCGAAGATCTTTGCATCCTCGCTCTCCACTGGAGTCGTACCTGGGGTGTGGAGAGAGGCAAATGTAATTCCTCTCTTCAAGAAAGGAAATAGGGAAATCCCTGGCAATTTCAGACCAGTCAGTCTCATGTCTATCGTCAGCAAGGTGTTAGAAAGGATTCTGAGGGATAGGATTTATGACCATCTGGCAGAGCATGGCTTGATTAAATGCAGTCAACACGGTTTTGTGAGGAGCACGTCATGTCTCACAAACCTTATCGAGTTCTTTGAGGTTGTGACTAGAAATGTTGAAGAGGGTCGAGCTGTGGATGTGGTGTATATGGACTTAAACCAAGTGGACAGGGTTGTTAAGAAAGCATATGGTGTTTTGGCTTTCATTAACAAGGGGATTGAGTTTAAGAGTCGTGAGATCTTATTGCAGCTCTATAAAATTTTGGTTAGACTGCACTTGGAATACTGCGTCCAGTTCTGGTCGCCCTATTATAGGAAAGATGTGGATCCTTTGGAGAGGGTTCAGAGGAGGTTTACCAGGATGCTGCCTGGACTGGAGGGCTTATCTTATTGACTGAGCTCGGTTGACTGAGGTCGGGCTTTTTTCATTGGAGAAAAGAAAGAGGAGAGGGGACCTAATTGAGGTATACAAGATAATGAGAGGCATAGATAAAGTCAATAGCCAGAGACTATTTCCCAGGGCAGAAATGGCTAACATGAGGGGTCATAGTTTTAAGCTGGTTGGAGGAAAGCATAGAGGGGATGTCAGAGGCGGGTTCTTTACACAGAGAGTTGTGAGAGCATGGAATGCATTGCCAGCAGCAGTTGTGGAAGCAAGGTCATTGGGGACATTTAAGAGACTGCTGGACATGCATATGGTCACAGAAATTTGAGGGTGCATACATGAGGATTAATGGTTGGCACAACATCGTGGGCTGAAGGGCCTGTTCTGTGCTGTACTGTTCTATGTTCTATGTTCTATGTTACAGATGTGTGAAAAAAAAAGTTACAAGCCTGTACTGAAGCACAGAGCATGTTCGATCTTTCTCTCTTTTGTTAAATATTGTAGCTGTGAGAGCTACTGATCCAATATTAGAAACTTAGCTCTGATTTCTTTCTGGTTAATGCTCAATCTTTCAATCTGTGACAGGTGTGTGCTCACAGAAACTGATGCTGCTAATCCTGATGATCTTCTGCCACTGAGATCTTGAATTCTATTTTTGTACAAGTGACCACCATTCGTAACCAAGTTGTCATATTATTTTCCTCTGGCAAAGTATTTTATCTAATGCGGCAATGCTTCCATTATCTCCCATAACAAAAGAAGCTGAGAAAGGGCAGGAGAGTGGACATGTGGAATATCAGACCAGCCATCACCCTATTGAATATTGGGACAGGCCTCAAGAGTTAAACAGTCTACTCCCGATCTTATTTCTTATAGTCTTATGGAAGTGGATATTGTGCATTGAAGAATACAACTGTCCTAACGAATATATACAAATGTTTACAGGCAGCTAAGTATCTGGAAAAATATTAAATTGTTGGATTACAGCAGAACAGCATGCTTTCAATAGGGGGTCATGCTTCAAGTGATTCCAGGATAAGCTGGAGTATGTGACCATTATGGCCTCAAATCACAAGCTATGATACAGTGAAGATATCATGAGCATTCACTCAAACGTTTATTGAGCCATAACATATGTAAATCACATTTATTAAGCTTTCAACATAATACAGTCACTATTAATCCATTTGTTAATTCTTGGTACAGAAATCATTGCCATATATTACCTTGTAGAAATGTAACTCAATGTTTTCATGTGAATTCTGTTCTTGATAGTTTTAGAAGTCCGTGAGCAGACTGGATGATTGAGCAGGTTGTGCCACAAAAGCTACAAGCAGGCTATTTTTATTCAGAGTTTATGAAAATCATTATCCATATGTAACATTTTGAGATAAAGTATCTGTGTTTGTGTTCATGAAACCAGAATGCAATTTAAAATTAATTTTCTTTTTTGAGAAATTCAAATATGAAGCTTCTGGCGTTTAATTTAAAGTACTTTTTTTTTTCAAATTTCTCTTGCACAGTATGCTAAACATCACTGACTCTTACTGGGTAACCAGGGATTGTTTTACTTATTTCAATCAAATGACAACAGCTTAGAATTTCTAAGGTTCTCTTGTGATTGCTTAGGTTGACTAAGGGATCATGAGTGAGGTTGTGCACTTTAGAAAGTATTAATGTGAAAGATTCAGTAGTTTTCTTTCAAACAAAGAATTTTTTCTGTGGAGTTTCTCTGAGAATAATTAAGCACCAGTTCAACAAATAAAATCCTGTTCAAAGTGATTACCTTAAAGTCTGCTCTGATGAGTTCTGATGAATAGTCAACAGATTCAAAATGTTTATTCTGCTTTCTCCCCACAGATGTTGCCAGAGTTCAACCAGCAATTTCTGTTTTTTGTTTCAGATCTCCAGCAGTTCTTTGTTTTGTATTAGTTTGTGACAGGGCTTTGGATGTTAAAGACATAGTCACCTATCAATTGCTGATCGTTATCTTTAATGTGGAGAAGGGGGAAACCACAAGCTGTTAAACCTTGGAATAGAGAATCTCCTGGCACTCCATGCAACCCAACCCATCTCTATATGAATGGTCAGAAAACTATCATTTTCCTGCACCCAGCTTTAAGTTATTTTGCCTCATTGTTCTTCCTCCTCACCCACGTGCTTCCAGCAGTGAAGGATGTGCTATACACTCCTTTCGGGCTTTCTTCGATGTCCCCACATGGGTCTCCTGTAGTGACTCACCCCTTTACATTCTCTTCCGAGCGTGTGGCGCAGTGTCTACTCTGCACAAAATCATGATAACTTTGGTTAAAATGGAAGCTAGCCAGCATGGGGATCAAAGGTGTGCCTTTGACCATTCCATAAAGCCAAACACAAGCACAGATTTCACTGTCTCGATTTCCCAACTGTAGGATTTGCATGAGAGGCTATTTTCCTACTTTAGAACTAATTCTACTCTTGCAAAGTAATTGTCTTAGAATGTTTAGCCTTTTCTGATTTACAGTACTGGGCCCTGGAAAGTGAGGAGCAGCAGTATTACAGCATGGAACCCTCCCATCTCAGCTACATAGTGTCATCAGCCTCCACTCCCTTGATATAGGTAGCAGGAGTAGATGGAGAGAAATCTAAGTGTGCCTTCACCCCAACCTTAGAAACTAGCCATCCTGTATCACTTAGGCAATTTACATTCTCCCCACAGGTCTGAAGATCAAAATACCTTTTTGTTACCAAAATATTAGAAATGATTTTATTCTGTACAACCAAGTTTATTGAGAATGAGTCAAGCAATCAAATTTATATGATGCAAATATTTTTTGCATGATGAGACTTATCCCATTATTTATGAATGGGATTCAGAGAGAAAAGGCCAATGTGTCCAGAGAAAATTCTCTCCATTGAAATTTATTTAAAAACGCATGGGTAGAAACTTCACAGTCTCTTGGATTGTGGTTTAAAGACAGGACTGGTTTAAAGGAGTCAAAAGGTGTTGCACTGGAAAAGCACAGCAGGTCAGGCAGCATCTGAGGAGCAAGACAGTCAATGTTTTGGGCATAAGCTCTTCATCAGGACTGGTGTAAAGCTAACTTCAGATATCAAGGGATTATGGTAACTGCTCCTTAGCTATCATTTTGTTAATTACAGTTGGTGCAGCCATATTGAACATGTAAGATACTCAACTGCAATGCGAGAGAGACTTAATTATATTCATTCATCCATGGGATGTGGGAATCACTGGTAAGGCCAGCACTTGTTGCCCATCTGTAATTGTCATTGAAATTAGTGGGCTTGCATTTCAGAAGGTAGTTAAGAGTCAACCAGGTTAATGTGCATATGGAGTCACATGTAGGCCTGAAAGGTAAGGGTGCAAATTCCCTTCTCTTGAATCAGAAGACTCTTTAATGGCAATTGATGATAGTTGTCATGGTCACCATTACTCAGACTAGATTTATTAATTCAATTTAAATTCCATCAAGTGCTGTGATAAAATTTGAACCAGCATCACCAAAGCATTCGCCTCTGAATTACTAGTCAAGTGACCTATCCATCGCCCCCTCACACTGAAGCAACACCCAACACTTTGCAAACAATGGATGACTCCTGAAGTGCACTTCCAGTTGCTATGGAAACAAATGCTGTGGTTGAGAAAGAAACGGCCAGGAAGTATATTGTGGAAAGGTACATGTCTCTAAAGAGTAACAAGACTGAAATGGTGAACAATTTTGGGATGCTGGAAGGCAAATAAGGGTGATGAAGCAGAGAATCTTGATGGTAACACACTAAGGATGTAGAGGAGAATGATTTTGGAGAATGGCTGTGTGGAGTGTGGAGGCAATGAAAGGTTGAGCAACAATAGATAACACAGCAAGAGAAAGGTCTCTAATCAGACAGCAGATATCTTGTCAGATTCTAGCCCTTTGCACAAGAGCTCCACTGTGGATTATTCAAGCATAGTTTTACAGTACAATGCAGCAAATAGTGCACATAATATTTCTTTCAAGCTGCCTCTAGGAATTACAACTATGTATTATTATGATACCTGGTCATAGCAGGACCTACTAGACTGCTAGATTTAAAACGACAGAAAGATTGCCAGACGCCATCTATAAAGATCTCTTGATATTAGTCCCCAAAGGCATATCTTTAGAGATGGGTTGACGTGCACATTGCCTGCTATTAACAAAATACACGGACAAGCCAGTTTTACAAAAGATAGACTTATTAAAGCAGTCATTGAGGGCAGAGTACTCCTTTCATCTTTAGGCAAAGGACTAACTGGAGCACTTCATATTTTATTGTATGAAATCATAAATCATCACAGCCACAGATCATCCATTTCAATTTGTACTCAGGTTTCAAACTTGCTCATCATTATGCAAAAGAAGTCTTCTGCACTGCACTTCAAGAAGATCAAAACATAGTGAAATATCCCATTTATATTAAACTGCAGCCATCCATCTGCTTCCATTCCTTAGACAATAAACATGACTCGGACAAAAGATGCATAGGGAGATTACTGACAGATACCAGTGGTAGTGGAGGAGCATGCAAAATAGAAGTTCAAAGAGGCTACGATTATGACTGAGGAAACCCAAAGGAGTCCAGGCTGTGAACAGAGCACTTGGTGCTTTACTTTTATAATAGCTGGTCAGCATGGTGGCTCAGTGGTTAGCACTGCTGCCTCACAGTGCTAGGGATCTGGGTTCAATTCTACCCTCAGGTGAATTTTGTAGAGTTTGCACATTCACTCTGTGACAGTGTGGGACTCCCACACTCCAAAGATGTGCAGTTTAGCAGGATTGGCCATATTAAATTGCCTACAGAGTCCAGGGATGTGCAGGCTAGATGGGTGAGCCATGGGAAATGTAGGGTTACAGGCATAGGGTAGGGAGGTGTGCCTGGGTAGGATGTTCTTCACAGGGGTAGTGTAGACTTGATGGGAATGGAATAAGGACAGTTATGGGGAGAAAGTAGGAACAGGGATACTGAGTTGGATAATCAACCATGACATTATAGGGGCTGACCGGCCTGCTTCCACACTATACATATTCTATGGATAGTTGTAGCATGTGTCAGAATAGCTCCTGTTCCTGCTTACTGAAGTTAAAGAAGTTCCTTTCGTGTTTCCTCTTTAAAACCTCTTGTTAATGAAAAAGGCACAGTCAACAGTTGCCTAAAAGTCGTTGGGTGACTTTACAAATGGCCATTCACAAGTTCCATGACAATTGGCACTGTTGGAGTAAGCAGTAATGTTCTCACCTGTGAGTCTGAAGGCAGTGGAGAGCAAAATCAAGGCTAACAGCCCCATTAAGGGAGAACTGCACCATCGGGGATGTCATTTCAGATGAGACATGAACCAAGTCTCCATTAACACTTCGAGTGAGTTGTGAAGGATTACCAATGACAATATTTAAAAATGGACAGGGCTATCATGGGTAACACTTGATCATCACTGATTAAAACAAAAATTAACCAGTCATTTCCTCATTGTCATTTGTGATACCCTTGCTGTGTACAAATTGATTATAACGTGCTTTAGGACCCTCTAGGTTAGTGAAAGAATCTATATAAATGTAACTTCTACTTATTTTTCAAAACCTAAGATGTCAACAAGCACTCACTAGTTATTTGAAAGGTGAAAGTAGTAATGGTGTCCTTGATTGAAGTCCCACTTTTTAAAAAAGGGGTCATTGAATGTTGTTCCAAACCACATTCCCTGACTGATTTGCTTTCCTTACAGCCTCCCCCCTTTCAACTAGACATCAACAATTGTTGGTAATCCAACATAGACTTGCTGGTTTACTTTGTCCCTCTGTTTTGCATCTAGGGATAGTAAGAAACAAATTAAATATTTTCAATTGATGACATACAAGGGCTACTGTTGAGGCATATGCAGCAAAATTGAACATTTACAGAAACATAGAAAATAGCAAGACTGGGCCATTCACCCCTATGAACCCGTTGTCATTCAACATGATCATGGCTGACCATCTAACTCAGTCTTTAGATCAGAGTGGTGCTGGAAAAGCACAGCAGGTCAGGCAGCATCCGAGGAGCAGGAGAATCGACATTTAGGGCAATAGCCTGATGAAGGGCTTTTGCCTGAGACGTTGACTTTCCTGCTCCTCTGATGCTGCCTGACCCGCTGTACTTCTCCAGCACCACTCTAATCTGATCTCTGGTTTCCAGCATCTGCAGTCCTCACTTTTCTCTATCTAACTCAGTCTACTGTTCCTACTTTCTCTCCATACCTTTCCTTTTTTTAAATTCCTTATTTTATTCTCACGACCTTTACCACTTTTACACAATATCCCTAACTATTCAACTCACTGCCAATCATTTTCAAAAAGGTTAGAATGTTCAGATGATTCATTGTAATTCTGATCAATAAAAGAATTGTCTCCAAATCTCCTGAAATGTGTTGTCTCTAAGAAGCTCAGCAGTCACAGTTCATTAAAAACTTCACGATTATATTCTTATACTGTCACATGGTTTAACCATTCTACTATTGAGCTATATTAAAGCAGGACATTTTTGGCACATCATCACTCAAAAAAACAGCAAGTCCACACAGCCTGCCCTCTTCTCGGACAAGGTTCTTGGTTTTATTTAGCATCGTATTGTGGAGATAAGGCCACATCAATTAGAAGCATTCACAAAGCATCTGGGACAGCCCATCCAAAACATGGCTACGAGCAGGTTGTTAACTCTGGAGAGTGTGGAACTAGGAGTCACAGATCACGAGCAGGGTGGGACATTTCGAAATAAGGTGTGCAGAAATTTGCTAATCCTTGGCATACTCTATAACAAAGAACTGTGGACGCTCAGTAGGGGTTTTATGAGGAAAATTGATAGATTTTTGGACACCAAGAAAGAGGATATATTGAAAAGTGGGATCAGTATAGAAGATTGATTATTTACTGGATGCAGGAAAAGGTTTGAGCAACTAAAGAGCCTATTGTTTTATTTCCTGCCTTCTTACATAACACTTATGCAAGCATACATAGTGTAGTCAGACTTGGGCTTATTTCCTTATGGAACTTGCTTGGCTGATATCTCAGACACTAGGCTATGTGATTTACAGCTGGTTATTCTATTGGGAATGACAATCCAAGGCAGAGTTTAAAGCCTCCTATTTCCCAAACTAACACAATCTTAATGCTGCAGTTATCTGCATTATTCCTTAGCCGGGAATGTTTACACTGATGCCTGAAATAGCTGTTATATCCAACTGAGGAAATGTGAAGCAGGATCCCTCTTTTCAATCTTCTCAACCAACCACAACAAAATGTATTAATTCCTTTTAGAAAGCTGTTATTTTTCCCTTCACCTAAACTGCGGCTCACTAATTAGAGTCATAGAGTCATAGAGATGTACAGCATGGAAACAGACCCTTCGGTCCAACCCGTCCATGCCGACCAAATATCCCAACCCAATCTAGTCCCACCTGTCAGCACCCGGCCCATATTCCTCCAAACCCTTCCTATTCATATACCCATCCAAATACCTTTTAAATGCTGCAATTGTACCAGCCTCCACCACTTCTTCTGGCAGCTCATTCCATACACGTACCACCCTCTGCGTGAAAAAGTTGCCCCTTAGGTCTCTTTTATATCTTTCCCCTCTCACCCTAAACCTATGCCCTCTACTTCTAGACTCCCTGACCCTAGGGAAAAGACTTTACCTATTTATCCTATCCATGCCCCTCATAATTTTGTAAACCTCTATAAGGTCACCCCTCAGCCTCCGAAGCTCCAGGGAAAACAGTCCCAGCCTGTTCAGCCTCTCCCTGTAGCTCAGATCCTTCAACCCTGGCAACATCCTTGTAAATCTTTTCTGAACCCTTTCAAGTTTCACAACATCTTTCCGATAGGAAGGAGACCAGAATTGCCCGCAATATTCCAACAGTGGCCTAACCAATGTCCTGTACTCAATACTCTGAACAATAAAGGAAAGCATTCCAAACGCTTTCTTCACCATCCTATCTACATGCGACTCCACTTTCAAGGAGCTAGGAACCTGCACTCCAAGATCTCTTTGTTCAGCAACACTCCCCAGGACCTTACCATTACGTGTATAAGTCCCTGCTAAGATTTGCTTTCCCAAAATGCAGCACCTCGCATTTATCTGAATTAATCTCCATCTGCCACTTCTCAGCCCATTGGCCCATCTGGTCCAGATCCTGTTGTAATCTGAGGTAACCCTCTTCGCTGTCCACAGTTAATCATTAGGCTATTTCAAATGAAAGGAAGAGTACTTTTATTACATGTTAATCCTGGGAAAAGTAATTAAGCTGCACCATCAAATGCATGTACATAAACATCCGTACAAAATTAGGTTTTCACCTGAGATTATGTTCGGTTATGGATGTCTTTGATCAACAGCAACCATAAATATCGTAGATATCATCGAGTTACTTGAGTGTTTGGATGTTTCTTCAATTTCTTTTGGCAGTGGTCTATATCCCTTCTGAGAGAGGGCACAGATAGAAAGAGAGAACCTTCTCCAGTTCCAGTCACAAATTTACAGCCCCAGTTCTGCCAATTCTGTTGTTGGCGCAGCACAGTGTCTCAGTGATGAGCACTGCTGCCTCACAGTGCCAGGGACTTGGGTTCAATTCCACCCTTGGATGACAGTCTGTGTAGAGTTTGTATGTTCTCCCTGTGTCTGCATGGGTTTCCTCCAGGTGGTCTAGTTTCCTCCCACAGTCCACAGATTTGAAGGTTAGATGAATTGACCATGGGAAATTGCCCATAGTGTCCAGGGATGTGTTGGTTCAATGGATTAGCCATGGGAATGCAGGTAGGGTGGGCTGCTCTTTCAAGGATTACTGTGAATTTGATAGGCTGAATAGCACATTGTAGGAATTCTATGAAATGTAGCTCATTTGTTTATTCTGGAGTCTGGGTTTATTGTTTCAGAGCTGAATAATTATACGTGACCTTCTCATCAAAGTTAAAGTCAACCAATAGATAAGTTACGTTGTGCCATGCTGTTTTCAATGTCTTCATAAAAAATATTCATTTCCGTTCAGACTGCTACTTGTTTATGCTGTTTGAGAAGGAATTCCAGGATTTTGACCCAGCGATATTGATGTTACGCCAATATTTTTCCAAGTCAGGATGGGTAGAAATAAACAGTTGGTGGTGTATCTCCTGCCATTGTTTGGCTGAAGGTTGTCAAAAAATCTTCAATCTTATCTTTTACACTGAAATGCTAGGCTCCCCCATCATTGAGGATGGGGATATTTGTAGGATCTCCTCCGCCAGTGAGTTGTTTGATTGTGAATCACTATTCATAACTGGCTGGGCAGGACTGCAGAGTTTACGTCTGATCCAGTGGTTGTGGGATTGCCTAATTCTGTCTATGACTTGCTGCTTATGCTATTTGGCAGACAACAGTCTTGTTTTGTAGCTTCACTAAGTTGACACCTCATTTTTAGGCATGCTTGATGCTGCTTCTGAGATGTCCTCCAGCACTGTTCATTGATCCCATGGCTTGATGATAATGATACAAGTTGGGGTTTATTGCCAGGCCATGAGGTTGCACATTGTGTTGCAGTGTGATTCTGCTGCTGCTGTTGATGGTGCACGTTGCATCTTAAATGCCCAGCCTTGCGTTGCTAGATCTGTTTGAAGTCTGTCCCATTTAGCATGGCAATAATACCATGTAAAGCATAATTTGCATGTGTGCCAAGTTTAACCCCCTTCACAATTATTACACAGTGCAGCATTTCAAATACCATAATCCATACCTGACCTGCCTGTTGAATCCTCATATTTTTGCCATTCAATCTCCCAGAAGTGATGAACGCTTTTTTGTAAATAGACAATCCTTTAGTTTATACCTTTTTCATGACAATTCTGTCCTCGTCTGAAAAGTACTTCAGGGACACCTGTCCTTAAGTCATGGTTAACTTGTTGATGCAGTTGTATTTATAAGCTACTTAATCAGTGTTAGTGAGCCCATTTTGTTATTTTTTTTAAAATCCTAAACTCCTTTGTTCAGCGAGTTTATGACACACCTCTGGATCAGGTCGGACTTGAATCTGACTCCCCTGGTTCAGAGATGAGGAAACTACCACAACGGCTGCAGACAAGCTTACTTTTCGTTTAATTTAACTGGGTTTTGCTAATGAACCTGTTCAGAGATGCTATTACACAGCCATGGAGCAGGTGGGACTTGAACTCAGGCCTCCTGGTTCAGAGATAGGAACACTACCACCGTGCCACAAGAGGGTACCTTTGTAAATGAGCCGGGCGAATTAATGAAGGTCAGTGACACACATAAAGCTGTGTTGACATAAAAACCAGCAGCTCCCAAATAGGAAGGCTAACCCAGGAAGCATGTAGAGAGTATATGCAAATCTCAGTGCGTAAATTATACCTGCACAACCTCCGCAGAGAGAGAAAAAATGTAAGCAGACTTCTGAAAACTAGGTCACCTTCATTCCAAGTGACTGAAGTGGAAGTGAAAACTACTACCATCACTGAAGGCTGGTATTTGGTGCTGAGACAAGGAGCATTGCAAATATTAAACCGAATGCTGCTCTTCCTGTGGAAATGATGCCAATTCTTGTGATTGTCTCTCAATCACGATTTCAACATCAAAGCCTGAATGAAACACTGTAATTTTAAATCTCGATGACACATCAAATATATTTACTCAGCATTAAATTGAAGATCCAGAAAATGAAAATACACCAAATCTAAACGGGTAATTGAGCTCAATCTCCAGTTGTGTCTTCCTTACTGAGGCTGGTCACAAGAATAATAAAGGCTATTCAGTCCCTCATGCCAGCTCCACTATTCATAGGTGATCTGTGTCTTCACTCAATTTGAGTACCTTAACTCCACATCTTGAATGTTCATATCTAACAAAACAGCACACACAAAACCGCTCCACAGGCCTGTAAACATCCAGTATTCTCAAGGTTGAGATTCTGGACTCAAAGGAAGTTGAGGAATATTTGGTGTGCACGTATTGAGGTCAAGAATTACCATTATACATTCTGGCTGGTGTAGAAGGATCAATGAGCCATATGGTCAACTTCTGCCCCTATTTCCCAGTACTATTCATATTAGATGTCATTGATTCATCAGAGGAGGCCAGCATAAAAGTTATAACAACATAAGAAATAGGAGCAGGAGTAGACCATCAGTCCCATTGAGCCTGCTCCGTCATTCAATAAGATCCTAGCTGATCTTTTCATGGACTCAGCTCCACTTACCCACCCACTCACCATAACCCTTAATTCCTTTACTATTCAAAAATCTAAAATAATTCAACAAGGTAGCCTCAACTGCTTCAATGGGCAGGGAATTCCACAGATTCACAACCTTCTGGGTGAAGAAGTTCCTCCTCAACTCAGTCCTAAATCTGCTCCCCCTTATTTTGAGGCGATGTCACCTATGTAACCATGACTTAAGGACAGGTGTCCCTGAAGCACCTTTCACGTGAGAACAGAATCGTCATGGAAAAGGTATAAACTAAGGGATTGTCCATTTACAAAATATGTTCATCACTCCCAGGAGCCTGAATGGCAAAAATATGAGGATTCAAAAGGTGGGTCAGATGTGGACTATGGTATTTGAAACACTGGACTGTATAATAATTGTGAAGGGGGTTGAAATTGGCACACATGCAAATTATGTGTTGCATGGTATTATTGCCATGCTAAATGGGACAGACTTCAAACAGATCTAGCAACTCAAGGCTGGGCATTTAAGATGCAATGTGCACCATCAACGGCACAGCAGAATCACAATGCAACACAATTTGCAACCTCATGGCCTGGCAATAAACCCCAACTCGTACCATTATCATCAAGCCATGGGATCAATGAACAGTGCTGGAGGACATCTCAGGAGCAGCAACAAGCTTCACCCGTCAATGGAAACAACATCATTGCTTCTATCTTATGTATGCCCTTCATAATGTTGACAGACTCTTTACAATAACAATTGTGGCAAAGCACTTCCAGATTTTAATGGTCACACAATCCATTTCAGAAATCAGGCTTTATCAAATGAAGCCAACAATGCTTCAGCAAGGCTATACTTTAAGACTCAAATAACGGTCAGCCTCTGTTGGTAGCGCTGCTGCCTCTAGGTCAGGAGGTTATGGATTGAAGCCTCACAACAGCATGAGCAGTAAATCCAAAATCTACATTCAGGAGCACTGCCCGTAAAAGAGGGGGAGGAGGCTAGAGGGATTTTGATTTAGTGGCTCTTACGAGGGCAGCTCAGGTGTTTGATAAAGACTCCAGGATTAAAAAGCTCAGTGGGTTTTGGCATAGAGATTTCAGCTGTAATCTTCCAGTTCAGCAAATATTACCAAGAAATCACTGAGTTACTGCTGGTTGTGCGATCTTTCTGAGCATTGTGGGTCTCCTGTGTTTGCATACAAAGCAAGTCCTTCTTTCTGGCATAATGATTTGGAAACACATTGATGTCCAGATTACTGGATTTAGAGCCATCCAGATATAGAGATCTACAGCTCAGAAGAAGGTCCTTCAGCCCATTGAGTCTGTGCCAGTCAAAAACAAGCATCTTACAATTCTAATCCCATTGCCCAACACTTAGCCTATAACCCATCATAAACGTACAGCCAAATGCTTCATAAACGTTACGAGGCTTTCTGCCTCTACCAAACTCACATGCAGATTCTCACCGCCCTCTAGATGAAAAGGTTTTTCTTCACATGTCTTCTACACTTCCTGCCCGTTACCTTCAATCTATTCCCCTGGTCATAGATCTCTCTACCAAACTGAAAAGTTCTTTCCTGCTCACCCTACCTAAATCTCCGCTGTTCCAAGGAAAACAAGCCAAGTTTGTCCAATCTCTCTTCAGAACTAAAACTCTCCAACCCAGGCAACATCCTGGTAAATCTCGTCCATCCTGATAAATCTCATCCATCCTGATAAATCTCGTTTTCTTGCTTTATGAATGTTTTAGGTAGGGCACACCTTGTCCAATTGGTGGTTCAGGATGAGGTATATATATCCTTTGCATAAATACATTACCAGATCAGAACTAATTGTACAGGAAAAGGAGAACACAAAGAATAAAATACCTGATTTCTACGACTTGCAGCCTCTTTGGGGCTCTTTTATTAGCAGCTCTATAAAGAGAAGCACACACTTCAACAATAATCCCAGCAGAATAAAATCCCCCACCAAAATAGTTTTTAGCAGGTGAAATTCTTCAGTGAAACACTGCAGTGTGTTCAGAGAATAATATGAATTATAAAATGCTGAGAGTTTGAAAACATTTTCCTAATTCTATTCCATAATACACTTCTGCATTAAAAATTCATTCGCTGTACATATTTTTCTGAATATTTTATGTAACAGGTGACATGCACATTTTGAAAACTGTAAAAGATACTTGGTTCTGAAGAGGGTTAAAGGACCATATTAATTAATACACAACAGAATTTCAACATCCTCCCAAAATGCTGCATTGCGTTCTAGTAAAGTCGCTCCACAATTAAACAATGCGAGAGGTAGTCATTAGATGAGAAATTCAATTGAATCCAGAACCGGATGCTCTGGGGGAGAGATGCTTATGGTATTCTTTTATTCTCATCTGAAATATGGGAAGGTTGGTATTGGTTGCCCAGTTACCCTTTAACTGACTGACTGACTTTTTGGTCCATTTCAGTGTAAGCCGTGGGCCTGGAGTCACATGTAGGCTAGATCTGGTAAGGACAACAGACTTCCTTCTTTACAGGACATTAGTGAACCAAACAGGTTTTTACAACAATTGATGTACAGTTGCCATTAAGCTAGTTTTTAATTCCAGATTTTTTAATTGAATTCACCACCTGACATGATGGGATGTGAGCCCCCCACCCCAGAACATCAGCCTAGGGCTCAGTGACATTAACACTTTACCACTATGCCTCCAATGCTGCTATTGTTCCTATACGTCATGCAAGATTGGTCATAATGATTTATATATTAATGGATTGTAATCTCTCAACATTGACACCCAACCAGTTTGAGCCAATAATAGTTGCAGCGATCCATGTGGTACTCTGCAGCATGTGGAAGGCTGCAATGAAGTTGAAATCAAATCCTAGCTGGTCCTGCATCACTCTGTTCCTGGGGAATGGGATGCTGGAGCTCTGACATAGGCAGGGAACCTTTATGCCCTTCCTGACACATTTTGGGCAGTTTGCTTAGGGAGGCCTTCAAGTGTTTATGAAAAAGATTTACTAGAATGGCGCCTGGGACGTGCGAATCCAGTCAGTGGAGAAACTGAAATATCCAGGATTGCTCTCCTCGGAGTAAGGAGATTTGCTGAAGGTGCTGGCAACATTGAAAAGTCTGATCAGTGTGACTAAAGTGAAAAAGGGAGTTGGATAACTGTTCGATAGGTGTTGGTTCCGAAAATGTTAATGTTGAAATTGCATCAGCTTCACCCATTCATTTGTTGTCACAAGGTGGCTCAGTGGTTAGCACTGCTGCCTCAGAGCACCAGTAGTCAGGGCTCGATTCCAGCCTCAGGTGACAGTTTAGTTTAGTTTGGGAAACGTGGTTAGCACGGATGAGTTTGCATGTTCTCCCTGTGCGGATTTCCTCCGTGTGCTCTGGTTTCCTCCCACAGTCCAAAGATGTGTAGGCCAGATGAATTGTCTACGTTAAATTGCTTATAGAGTTCAGGGATGTGTAGGCTAGGTGCATCAGTCAAGGATAAGTATAGAGTAATAGGGGTAGGGGAATGGGTCTGGGTGGGTTACTCTTCAAAGCGTTGGTGTGGACTTATTGTGCCAAAGGGCCTGTTTCCACACTGTAGTGATTCTATGATTCATACACACATGCTGGAATCGAACCTGAGTCTCTGACTCTGTGAGGAAGCAATGCTAAACACTGAGCCACCCTAACTAGACAGCACAGAGGTTCCTAAATCGGACTCCAGATGTGTATTGATCAATTTAATCTTGCCCAGCGTAAATGCTTGGGTGTTCAAGGTTATCTGAGTACTTTGAGGCCAGGGATGAGTATAGGAGGTGCCTGAATGAGAGAGTGGGAGCATTACAAAATAAGGTAATTGCTGATAGTTATTGTTCCACCACTGCCACTGCGTAGGAAATAATGAGCAAGGACCACAGCAGTGATGACCCCACTGATACACATACACAAGAATAAACCAATCAAATGAAGCAGAATCATAGAGTCACACAGCACAGAAACAGAACCTTTGGTCCAACTCATCCATGCCAACCAAGTTTCCCAAACTAAACAAGTCCCACTTGTCTGCATTTGGTCCACATCCTGCTAAATCTTTCCTATTGATGTGCTGTTAAATGTCTTTGAAATGTTGTGACTGTACCTGCATCAATCCTAATAATTCATTCAAAAGCCCACAGCTCCAACAACACAAACCTCAAGACCCCAGTGGGGGCACTTGAACTCAGAACCTTCCCGATTCAGAGGTAAATTTATTACCAACTAATCCACAACAGTGAAAGCCATTCCAATGCTGAAATAAAATGGTACTGATCAATTGCTTCAACAATTGTCTGACAGCTTTTCATCACAGTACTTCGCTGTTATAATCAGTTCTGCTAAAATGCGTTACTTCCGTTCCTGTGCAATCCTGTGTTGAAGAATATCATGAAATAGCAGCACCATTTAAACTAATGGTGTCAGAATTGTGTTATAACCAATACACTTTAAACGTTTGTGCTTTAGAAACAGTGTCCCCAATCGCGTTGCAGTGAATTTGCGTTAACGAAACGTGCATTATAGCCTGTATTTGAGTGTTATTTTTGTGAAGTTGACTGACAGATAAGTATCAGTGCAGGCACCAGGGACAATTTCCCTACTCTTCAAAATAATGATGCAGGTTGATTTTCTTTCACCCAAATTGCATCAGTCCTAACAATTCACTCAAAAGACCAACAAAGCAAGCCTTAAGGCCCCATTGGGGCACTTGAACTCAGAACTTTCCTGATTCAGAGGTAAGTTTATTACCAACTTATCTACAACGTTGAAAGGGACTCCAATTCTAAAATAAAATGGTGCTGATCAATTACTTCAACAATTGTCTGACAGTTTTTCATCACGTTACACACAGAGAAGAGAAAGAGTCTGATTTACAAAACCTGGTAAAGAATGCCAAGCTCACAACTCAGTCTTGTGCACAATCATATCTTGTATCTTGGTAGGGTTTTTAATTTTGTCCAAATAAGGACAGAGAATGTTTTTATATCTCTGCAGCACCAAATCAGTCACACAAAGGCGATAAGGGGGAAGCTGCAGTCAAATCTACAATTTCCATTAATTTTCAAGGTCTCGCTTGACTGAGGAAATTAAACATCGAGACTGGAAATGTCATGAGATGCCCTATTTCTGCAAAGAGAACACTTTCATTAGCACATCCCATTTCTCTCATTCGGTGATTGTACCCAGCATGGTGCTGTCGTAAGATGGCCTCTCGTTTCCCAGAATATACAGCAAACTCAAAGCACTTGAGCACCACTGATGTGAAGTTCACAGAAAGTGGAAGGATATCTGGACCAGTAACAAAGCAGTGCCTTTCCACAGTGTCAATTTGAAGCTGTCACTTAAAGATGTGACAGAGGGACGTGCTGCTGAAAAGCTTGTGTTTTCATTCCCTCTGCAGATGCTCAGCTCCTTAACGTATTCTGACCATCTTGCAGCAGGAGCAGGCTTCCCACGACAGAGGAGGCTATTCAATGAATTCTTTTCTTGCTAACTCTTTGAAAGAGTGAACCAATTAGTTCCAATCTCCTGGCTCGTTTTGAGAAGCCTATTAAGCATTTTTTATTTTACAAATATTTGACCAATTTCCCGGTTGACCACGCTTAGATAGGACCACGCTTAGAATACTATGTGAAAGAATAAACTGTCTTCCCTTCTGAAAAAGGGCTAAACCCGAAACATTGATGTCTCTACCTCCTGATGCTGTCTGGCTTGCTGTGTTCTTCCATCCTCCTGTTTGTGTCCTGTATTGGTCAGTCGTGAGAAGGTTACTTTGGTCCCAAATCAAATGTAATTATGGTGTAATAAAAGAAACGCACACACACACACACAGGTGAGTCCAAACAGTAAAAGTTATAAACAAGAACATAAGAACTAGGAGCAGGAGTCGGCCGTCTGGCCCATCGAGCCTGCTCCAACATTCAATAAGATCATGGCTGATCTTTTTGTGCCTCAGCTCCACTTACCCACCATCTGGTGGAAGAGACTTTAAACGACAAGGAGCTAGTAGGATAAGTATGTACAAATGATGCAACATATCCATGAGAACCTCTTCTGTCATTCATGCCTACACCAAATGGATTACAATAATTCAAGAAGGCAGCCTACCCCCTCCTCTACACATGCAATTAGAGACAAGCAGAAAATATAGTGATGCCCACATTCCATGAATGAAGAGAAAAATCATATTTAACAGCTCTGTATCTTAACTGCAACTCCGTGCAATTTGTTCTGTAATCATCAAAAGCAAAACTCGATTCAACCACAAAAAGAAAATATATCAAGTGCAATTTAGCAATTTTCAATTGCCGCCCACCTGAGCAGTATTTTCAGGAAGAAAATTCCAGACTTCCACAGTCTTCCATGTGAAGACGCATTTCCTCCTATCACTCTTTGAATGGCCTTGATTTAATTATAAGGTTCCTCCCACACTCACCATCCCACCTCACTGCCTACTGACAACAAAGGACAAAAGATAGGAGAGAGAGCCAGGGCAGTCCCAAACAATACCAGGCAACTCATCTTCGAAATGCCATGCTGGGCTGCCATTAGTTTCCACAGCCACAGTCAAACACCTGACAGATGACAATACACATATACTTTGATATTAAAGGTAAACTCACAACTGCACATCTGTCACTACTTGTAGCTAAGGTCCTGATTGATAGCCCACTGTTCTACCTATGCATATGCAGAATGGCACAACATCGCATCCTGGCTAATGGGCTCAATGGTCTTTTCTCATTGCGGATTTAATGGTGGTGCCATTCCGAAACACTGATGTCAGAGGAAACTCTGAACCAATTGTGCCTTTTGAGTTTGCAAATATTGAATCACTGGAATTAAGTAAAAGCCAAGAGCTTTTAGTATCATTTTTCATCTATTTCAGAATAACTGAGCCGCAGTTTGTGAGTTCAGTAGCATCAAACGTCAATTAATTACAGTCTACATGAGACAAGACAGCTCTAATCATCATCAAATTATTTTATGTTTCTCAAAAAATAAGTATTCATTTAAGCCACTCAATAAATCAGAAACGTAAAGCCTTTGACACTTTATTGTGGTTTAATCAATTGACTTGCAATCAGCAGGAATATAATTCAGTGGTTACTGGACTGTTAAAACAAAAGAGGTATCATGGGAGCATAATAATAAGAGTTCATTCAAGCTGTGTTAGTCTCAAGTAAATTCCGTCATGGCAGCTGCTTGAGAAATTTGGTTTCAAGAAACAAAAGGAAGAAATCTCTATTACCACAAAAGAATCACTGAATAGCATTCCATTTGACCCATGTAAACTATTTCACTTTCTTGCCCCTGTACTGTACTGGAATATACAAGGCCATATTGCGGTGTATATATGCTCCATTTCCACTCCTCTCACCTTATCTACTGAAGATGCTGTTTTCTCTTGAACTTGCTCCCACTCCATGGACAGAACCTTGTGCTCTACACTGGGTTGTCTGCAGAAGGGCAGCAGTGCAGATTCCACCTCAGTCTTTACTCATTCCTATTAAGATGAAGGCAGATGGGTTACGGGCAGTCTTCACCCCCAACCCTGTCAATCAGGACCCCATTAAAAGACCTCATGCAGCCAATCGCTTGTATCAATACAATGGTGAGTCTTTGAGGGGGCACGGGTTGGGGTGGGTGCTCACCATGTGGGGAGAACACAAACTTGTGCACCATTGCCTGCGGCTTCCAGGAGTTGGGTGAGCATCCCTCATTCAAAGGCACACAACTTCTGCCCAGATTGAGCCAACATCTGATGTGGTGGAGGATATTGTGAGCGGTTTTGGGCCCCGTATCTAACAGAGGAGGTGCCGACACTGGAGGGGGTCCATAGGGGCTTTACAAGAACGATTCTGGGTATGAAGGTCTTGATATATGAGGTTAAAAATCACACAATACCAGGTTATAGTCCAACAGGTATAATTGGAAGGACACTAGCTTTCGGAGCGACGCTCCTTCATCAGGTGATTGTGCCTGACAATCACCTGATGAAGGAGCGTCGCTCCGAAAGCTAGTGTGCTTCCAATTAAACCTGTTGGACTATAACCTGGTGTTGTGTGATTATTAACTTTGTACACCCCAGTCCAACACCGGCATCTCCAAATCATGATTGATATATGAGGACTTGGTCTGTACTCAATGGAGTTCAGAAGGATGACAGGGGGATCTTATGGAAACTTACAGAATACTGAGACACCTTGATAGAGCAGACATGGAGGAGATGTTTCCACTAGTAGGAGAAACTAGGACCTAAGGACGCAGCCACAGAATAAAGGATGACCCTTTGGAAAGCCTTCAAAAATGAGATAACAAGAATCCAGAGACAGTATATTCCTGTTAGGGTGAAAAGAAAGGCTGGTAGATGCAGGGAATGCTGAGTGACTCGAGGAATTGAGGTTTTGGTTAAGGAAAAGAAGGAAGCATATGTCAGGTATAGACAGCAGAGATAGAGTGATTCTTTAGAAGAGTATAAATGTGGTAGAAGTATAGGGAAATCAGGAGAGCAAAAAGGGGACATGAGATAGCTTTGGCAAATAAGGTTAAGGAAAATCCAAAGGGATTCTATAAATACATTTAGGACAAAAGGGTAACGAGGGAGCAAATAGGACCTGTCAAAGATCAGCAAGGCAGCCAATGTGTGGAACCACAGGAGATGGGGGAGATACTAAATGAATATTTTGCATCAGTGTTTACTGTGGAAAAGGACATGGAAGTTATAGAATGTGAGGAAACAGATGGTGACATCATGAAAAATGTCCACATCACAGAGGAAGTGGTGGAAGTCTTAAACTGCATAAAGGTGGATAAATCCCCAGGACCTGTTCAGGTGTACCCTAGAATTCTGTGGGAAGCTAGAGAAGTGATTGCTGGGCCTCTTGCTGAGATATTTGTATCATCGAATGTCATGGGTGAGGTGCTGGATGACTGGAGGTTGGCCAACATGGTGCCACTGTTTAAGAAAGGTGGTAAGGACAAGCCAGGGAACTATACACCAGTGAGCCTGACGTTGGTGGGAATCCTGCGGAACGGGATTTACATGGACAAAGTGAGGACTGCAGATGCTGGAGATCAGAGCCGAGAGTGTCGTGCTGGAAAAGCACAGCAGGTCAGGCAGCATCCAAGGAACAGGAGAGTCTATGTTTCAGGCATAAACCCTTCATCAGGAATGAGTCTTGTGGGCCAAGAGATTTGACCTGTCCATCTTCCTTCCTCCCTATCTGCTCCAACCTCATCTCCAACCTATCACTTTCACCCCCACCCTCATCTACCCATCACATTCCCAGCTCCACTCCACTCCCAGTTATCTTTCAGACCCCCGGCCCATAAGCCTCATTCCTGATGAGGGACACGATGTCCAAGTATTTGGAATGGCAAGGACCGATTAAGGATAGTCAACACAGCTTTGTGCATGGGAAATCATGTCTCACAAACTTGATTGAGATTTTTGAAGAAGAGGATTGATGAGGCAGAGCGGTGGATGTGATCTATATGGACTAGAGGCCATAGCTTTAGGGTGAAGGGTGAAAAATTTAAAAAGGACATAATTGCCAACTTTTTCACGCAAAGGGTAGTGCATGTATGGGATGAGCTTCCAGAGTAAATGGTGGAGGCTGGTAAAGATACAAGATCTAAAAGGCTTCTGGATGGGTATATGAATAGGAAGAGTTTAGAGGGATATGGGCCAAGTGCTGGCAAATGGGACTAGTTTAGGATATCTGGTCGGCATGGATGAGTTGACCGAAGGGCCTGTTTCCATGCTGCACATCTCCATGACTCTATGGCTCTGTAACTGAGATGAGGAGGAATTTCTTCAGCCAGAGGATGGTGAATCTGTGAAAGTTATTGTCAAAGAAGGCTGTGGAAGCCAAATCACAGGGTGTATTGAAGACAGAGATAGATTCATGATTAGTTGGGGGAATCAAAGTTTATGGGAAGAAGGCAGAAGAATAGGATTGAGAAACATATCAGCCATGATTGAATGTGGAGCAGATTCAATGGGCTGAATGGCCTAATTCTGCTCCTATACCTTATAGTCTTATCAGAAGTGGCTGCACTGAATCAGCACCTTCCCACAACACTCACCCATAATCTGCCTCTTTCACTTTCTCATGCCTGGCTTGGGATCCAAGACGATGCTAAGCCTCGGGTGGCTGTCAAATCAGGAACAGCTACCATCTTTCCCCCGCTGTTTGATAATGCTGTCAGCCTCCAATTGGCTAGCAGGTCTGGGCAAGTCGAACTCCATAAGAACATAATTCATAGGAGCAAATATTAGGCCATTCAGCCCATTGAATCTGCTCCACTATTCAATAATGGATTATAAATTGCACAATCCCATTCTCCCTCTTTCTCCCCATTGTTGAGTATCCTCTTGATACTCAGGAGCTATCTCTCTCACTCTTAAATATCCTCAGTGACCTGGCCTCTACAGCCTTCTATGGCAATGAAGTCCATAGATTCCCCACTCTCTGGCTGAAGAAGTTTCTCCTTATCTCCATTCTAAAAGGTTTTCCCTTTCCTCTAAGGCTATGCTCTCGCGTCCTAGTGTGTCCTACCAATGGAAACAACTTCCCAACATCCACTCTGTGCAGACCATTCAGTATTCAGTAAGTTTTAATTAGATCCTCCCTCATCTTTCTAAACTCCATGGAGTATAGACGCAGAGTCCTCAAATGTTCCTCATATGTTAAGCTTGTCATTCCTGGGACCATTCTTGTGAACCTTCTGGGGACATGCTCCAGGGCAAATATATCCTTCCTGAGATATGGAGCCCAAAACTACCCATAATACATTTCCCCACATTCCGGGGCAATTATGTGGCGAAAGGCCCATCTAGTTGCCCTGAGTGGAGCAAAACATGGCGGGTTTTCTCACAAAGTGGTGGCGCGGAGCCCTCACCATCTCTCCTGCCAGTGTCTTTGCCCAGGTGACCTCTGCAGTGTTCCACCCTAATTGTCAATTCGATTATCCTCTACCTAATGGCAGGTCTTGGGGAAGGCAGGGGGATGGTGGTGGTGGTGGGATGGGTGTGCACCATGTGGGGAGAATGTAAACTTTGCACAATATTGCCTGCTGCTTCCAGGACGTGGGGCAACGTCCCTCATTCAAAGGCATTCAGTGGCTGCTCAGATGGAACCAACAGCTGGTGTGGTGGGGGATACTGTGAACAGTTTTGGGGCCCCTTATATTAATTTAACCAGCTCTAAGCCAACTTTTCTAGCTTCCAGCTGTATGAGTGGGAGTGAAGAATGACACAATTGGGGAATTAGATGATATAACAGCAAGAGATCGATGTGATTCTGGTAACAAGGATCTAATTCATGAGAATAGTCCAAATGCCTGCAGTTGTTCACCTTGGGCAAACTGACCTTCTCAACATGAAGTAGGGAATGAGCAAAATTGATTCAAATAAATTGTTGACAAGGGTTATAATTTCAAAAGAGCCAGGGTAGCTCAACAACATTTCAGCGGTGAGCAGTAATTGAGGAGATTGCTTCATCCCAAGTCCACCAGAATTCAGCTACAGTCTTAAGAAGTAGGAGCACCGACAAGAACATTATCTCACTAAAGAGGATACGCTTCTGAGAGAGGGCAAGACAGAAAGCAAGACACATAGAAACGCACAGAGAACCGCACATGCACAGATTGTCAGAGACAACAGACAGACACAAGTGGTTCAATTTCCTCTCTTTGAGACGAAGTGTAGGAGCCAGGAGAGTTAAGAGTCACTAACTCGGTATCCCTACCGCAGAGAAAATTCGATCAATTGTTAAGAGCTGTCTGGTGAGTGTGTGGCCTATTGCATACCTCAACAGGAGAGTCTTGGCTTCTGAGAGATTGTTGCTTCCTAAAGACCATTGTTTGAGACCATCTCTTCAGGGGTTACTATGGCATTAAAGTAAGTTTCCTTCTTTTGCTTCTTACAGATTAGGGGTTGGAGGAGAGGTGGGGAGCGACAGGGACTATGGAGACAGTGGCTTTCTGTGATAACCCTCTTGTCACTCCCATCCTTGCCTCTAACTAGCCCCACATTTGGGACAATTGAACGGTGCCCTCCTGGGGCCAGCTGATTACCCAGTTAGCATTTTCAGGCAGTCAGGGAGGTATCGAGCTGAGCTTCTTAAGTGTCTGTTAATTGACCACTGAAGGGACTCACTTGGTGGCTAGTCAAGTAAATCTTGAATGGACCTACTCATCCAGAACTGAATTGGTGATGTGGTTGGGGAGTGGGGTGGGATTGCGGGGATGTTAGGTGAACATCTCTCTGGGGCCAATTCATCCAATTATTTCTGCTTCCCACCAATTCTCTTGCCTCTTTTGGGGGATGAAAACTTTGCCCATCGAGAGAAAATGAGAGATGAACGTAAAGGTAAATACACAAACAGAACAACAGACAGAAATTTACAATCAAGAAATATGTGATAAGCATTCAACAATTCACTCACTCACTCACGCACGTATTCATTCACTCACACTCACATTCACGCGTTCACTCATACAATTGTTCACTCACTTACATGCTCATGTTCCACTCACTTGCTTGGAAATGGTAGCAGGGCAGATCGAGAAGGTGTTAACATAACTGTATAAAATGTTTGATTCATAAAATTAGAGATGTAATCACATCCAACACTGGTCAGGCAACTGTTGGAATTTTGTGTATGTTTCATGTATTACAGGAAGCATATTGTTGGTGTTGAGATAGTAAAGAGAAAATTTACAAGGACATTTCTGAGGCTTGAAAATTACGGTTATTAGGAAGGATTAGATGGGCTGAGGCTATTTTAATTAGAACAGAGGAGGCTGAGAGGTTACTTAATCAAGATGTGAAAAATAACAAGGGCCTTGAATTGAATGGACAGAGAGAGCACGTTTCCCCTCATGAAGAATTAGTGATTATAGAATCCCTACAGTGCAGAAAGAGATCATTTAGCCCCATTGAGTCTATGTCAACCCTCTGAAGAGCATCCTATTCAGACTGTTGTGAAAGTATGGGGTACTGCATCTTTATGAGAATTGAAAGCTAGACTTAGAGAGGCACAGAGAGTCCGGAAAAAGGTAACACTGTAATGCTTGGACAGAACAGCTGGCACTGGCTAGGTTGCTATGAGACAAAACCAAATTCAAATTCAGCCAATTAGTTTAAATTATGCCCCAAGATACCAAACTCTAATCAACTTTGAATTTGATATTTTGACAATATTAAGACCAATGAAACAATCTGATGCTTTGGGGTATAAGACAGGGGAAAATTGAGCATTCAGAGAAGAACTACCAAGCCACTAACATTTGCAGACTGCCCGTAGAATAGCTCTCTTAAAGGTACCTTTATCTATCAATGACCTATGAAACAGAAACCCTAAGAAGAAGAAAAGAAGACAGAGGAAGATACAAAGAGAAGATTCGACAGCTGGCTGGTTGTGAAGTTTGATTTTTTTCTGTAAATCTTAATCAGGGGTTTTATCAGACTCGTGTTGCAGAGGGGAAAGTAAAAGAAAGGTTAGCGAAAGGAGTTGTGAATAATTGTTAATTAATTATTTTCTGTTAGAGTTTAAAAATAAAGTTGTTAGTCTTTACTTTAAATAGTGACTTTTGGGATAGTTCTTTGCCTCTCAAATTTTCAAAGATTACCGCATGGAGTAAATCTTTTCTGTGTTGCTGGTTTAAATTAGCTTGGTGGGGTTACCTTGTGTTGTAACACAGACCTAGGCCCCCACCCTAACCCCATAAGTCCACATTTCCCATGGCTAACCCACCTAGCCTACAAGCCCCTGGACACTATGGACAATTCAGCATGGCCAATCCAGCCTAACCTGCACATCTTTGGACTGTGTGAGGAAACCCACGCAGACACAGGGAGGACATGCAAACTCCACACAGACAGTCATCCAAGGGTGGAATCAAACCTGGATCCCAGGTGTAATGAGGCAGCTGTGCTGACCACCGTGCTCTGTGCCACCCTTGTCAGAGGGCACAGGTTTAAGGTGACTGGTCGAAGGATTAAAGGGGACATGAGGAAAAGTGCTTTGACCCAGAGGGTCATGGCTAGCTGGAATTCACTGCCTGGTTTAATTAGTGAGGAGAGAGAATCTTGATTGATTTACCTGAATCTGCAACTGATGTACTATAACCTGCAAGGCTATGAGCCAGGAACTGGGATTAGCTGAATGAATTAGAGTTGACCATTAGTTTTTTTTTGTTAGTACAGGCAGGTTGGGCTGGGTGGCCTCTTTCTGGGTTAGTTACATTTTTATTGTTATGGGTGCATGAATAATGCACATAATTTTTTTTTCTCCTGTGACGCAAGCCGTCAGTTAAATTACTTCATGTTGATATTTGCTCTATCAGGACCCCCAAGCAATTCTGTCATCCACAGCAGTGTCTCAGAATTTCTGAATTCCAGTGCATTCTTCAGCAATCAGTCTCCTGTTCATTCTGATGGGTAGCAAGCCAATTATTTTTACTTAAAAAGCTACCATAACTGACCGTTTTTACTTTTTGTTTTGAACTGCACAGCATTCATAAAGCTTGCACTATCATACCGCAACTTCCAAAATTATGACCCTATTTAGCACACTGAAGGAGCTAAGCATTGCTCCTTGACGTGAGTGGGAAACGCAGTCTCATTAGTCTCCTCAAACTAGTGACATAAGTTGGTCCTGATCTGACACTCCAGACAATGATTCACTGTCTGCAGCACACAACAGTGCACAGCTCACACAGCGCTGTGTCGGAAGTTCCAAATTTGTTGCAAAGTTTTGGAATCAGCGATTGCTCAGCCCTTCATTGAAGTAGGCCAAAGGACTTGTATTTATGTCAACCCTTTTACAATCTCTGGGTGCACCAAGACATGCTTCACAGAGGACTAAGCCAACATGGTTGTAATGTAAAGAATAGCAGCAGCCAATTTTCACACAACACGGTACCCAAACACCAATGACCACAGAGTCTGCCTAACCCACAGTTATAATGTATACCCATGTTCAGTGCAGCCACATCACCATAGGCCTCAGGTTACTCATTCCTCTATTTGTTACTATTATTGAGGCACATGTTCAAGTATCATAGGTCACATGCTGCTCTTTCTCATAAGAATTGCATATATTTTCTTATCAGTCTATTTGGAGATGTTGCTACACAGCTTTGCAGCCTGACACCCTGTGCATACTCAAACTGACAAAGCCATTGTCTCTTTTATGAATGTGCAAGAGCTTTTCTCCTCTACCTCTTCCATTTTGCCTTCCTTAATTACCTTGAGCTAAGAGAGCAACAGGTTATTATTCAGATCACCAGCCTAAAAACAGGCCGATTACGCTCGTCTATGGACATTTTTTGCATGGAAGAAAACATCAATTTCTACTGCTTATCATTTTTCAGCAGCACCTTGTAACTATTCTTCATCCAGAAAGATCCAGCCACTCACTTCTGAGATGAATGACCATGTAATTTGGTTCTTTTGGCAGTGTTTGTAAAGGGAAGAATGTTAGCCTGTATATCAGCAGAAGGTGAATTCTTTCTGAATTGCTCCATCTGGGCTTTTTTAACATTCAATATTTTGATAGAAACTTAAAATGCAAAAACCAGGATGCTGGAAGGACACTCGGTTTTACGCTGCAGCTGTAAAACAACATTTCAAGTAAATTTCCCTCTGGGAACAGAAGGACGTCACCTGAAATTTTAACCCAGTCTTTCACAATGCCAAAGTAGCCTAGATTCTTACTGTGCTTATATTAGATTCCCCTTCAGCGGCAAACAGGTCCTTCGGCCCAACAAGCCCACACTGACCCTCCGAAGAGTAACCCACCCAGACTCATTTCCTGCTGATTAATGCACCTAACACTATGGGCAATTTAGTATGGCCAATTCACCTGACCTGCACATCTTTAGACTGTGGAAGGAAATCGGAGCACCAAGAGGAACCCCACGCAGACACAGGGAGAATGTGCAAACTCCACACAGACAGTTGCCCAAAGCTGGAATCGAACCTGGGTCCCTCGTGCTGTAAGGCAGCAGTGCTAACCACTGAATCACCCTGAAACAACTTGCAGTGGTACTTGTGTTGCCCTGGTGCTATATTAATGCAAGAAGGAGCACTTTCTGACCAATCTGTTCAGAGATGTTACTGGACATCTCTAGACCAGGTGGAACTTGAACCCAAGCCTCCTGGGTCAGAGGTAGCAACATTATCACTGCACCACACAAACCTTTGGAAATTGCAACACACATCTCTCAGCATGAACAATCAGACACAGAGTACGTAAAATGAAAACTGTGGATAAATTGACAGCTATGTCCATGCTGTTATCTCATTACAGAAAGGTAATCCAATGTTGAAAGGTGAAAAAAATTGCTGAACTGGAAATCTAAAACAGAAACAGAAATTGCTGGAGAAACCTGACAAGTCTGGCAGCATTTGTGAAGGGAAAACAGAGTCAACGTTTTGGGTCCAATGATCCTTCTTCAGAACATGTAATTCTGCTTTCTCTCCACAGATGCTGCCTGACCCCTGCTGAGTTTCTGCATTGGATAATAAAGGTAAAGTCACAATACTTCCAGAGGACCATAGGACTGTCATCTCATTGGAGAGAGACAGACAGACAGACAGACAGAGAGATGACTGATTTAACCTGAGGATCATCAGGCTTCACTCTAAGGGAGAGGTTGAGAAGGAGAGCCCTTTATGGTAACCTAAGCTGTGGTGGGTATTGAACTGACTCTGAATAAAACCAAAGAAATTAATGTGTTTGCTGGAATGGGAACATTCAAACTTATAACCTTCTCATATCCCAGCCCACCAATACCCTTGCCATTCTTTTCTTCTGAGTCTCCTGATGACCACTCCTGCTCAATAAACCTTCAAGCATTCATAAGACAATCATTGGTAGACTCAGACAATGAAGGAATAGTATTTATTTTTTAATCAGTGAGCCAAAGTGAGCCAAAGTCTTTTACCACCACAGAAATGGCTGGAAGAGATCTGCAGGTCTGGCAGCATTTGTGCAGGGAAATCAAAGTTAACGTTTCAGGTCCTAGTATCCCAACAGTGTGCAAACAGGCCATTTAGCCCAACTAGTCCACACCAACACTTTGAAGAGAATCCTACCCAGACCCATCCCTCTACCCTATATTTGCCTTGGCTCATCCACCTAGCCTGCCCATTCATAAGACCATAAGACATAGGAGCAGAAATTAGGCCATTCAGCCCTTCAAGTCTGCTCCATCATTCAATCATGGCTGATAAGTTGCTCAACCCTCTCCCGCTTCCTCCCTGTTCCCCTTGATCCCTTGACAATCAAGAACCTATCTATCTCTGTCTTAATGACCTGGCCTCTACAGTCTTTTGTAACAATGAATTCCATAGATTCACCACTCTTTGGCTGAAGAGGTTTGCCTTTATCTCCATTCGAAAAGGTCTCCCCTCTACTCTCAGGCTGTGCCCTTGGGTCCTAGTTTCTCCTACTAATGGAAGCATCTTCCTAACATTCACTCTGACCATACCATTCAGTATTCCCTAAGTTTCAATTAGGTCCTCTCTCATCCTTCTAAACCCCACCGAGCATAAATCTAGCGTCCTCAAACATCCCTCGTATGTTAAGCTGTTCATTCCTGGGACCATTCTCGTGAACCTCCTCTGAACACGTTTCAGGCACAGTACATCCTTCCTGAGATATGCTGCCCAAGACTGTGCACAATACTCCAAATGTGGCCTGACCAGAGCCTTGTAGAACCTCAGAAGTACATTCCTGCTTTTATATTCAAGACCTCTCAAAAGAAAAACCATCATTGCATTTGCTTTCCTAACTACTGACTCTACCTGCAAGTTTACCTAGAAAGAATCTTAGACTAGAACTCCCAAGTCTCTTTGCACTTTAGACTTCTGAATCTTCTTCCCATTTAGAAAATAAGGCAGAATCGTATGGGTATTGCAGCATGGATAATCCACCTAACTTGTACACCTTTAGACTGTGAGAGGAAACTGGAACACCCAGAGGAAACTCACACAGACACAGGGAGAATGTGTACACACTACACACATAGTCACCTGAGGCTGGAATTAAACCCAGGTCCTTGGTGCTGGGAGGCAGTAGTGCCAACTGATGAGACACAGTGCTGCTCCAGATCAAGTGGCCCAAAATGTTAACTGTAATTTCTCTCCACAGATGCTGCCAGACCTGCTGAGCTTTTCCAGCAGCTTCTGTTTTTGTTTCTGCATCCGCCGTTCAGCTTGTTTGTTTCAAAGACCTTTAACAAAAGTGAAGTAGGTTTTTTTTGCATACTCCTTGCTATGATGTTGTAAAGGCAGCAGGCAAATTGCACACATTGAGCTCCCACAATAGAAATATGATAATGGCCATTCAATTTGGTTCTGTGGCTTTAGTTGGAGGCTGAGTCTGGAATAATGGGGTAAAATCCTCGACTCTTTGTTGAGAAAAGTGTCAGCAGGAATTTTTGTGTCCACGTGTGAAGGCAGACACATATACTGACATCTGACTGAAAAAGATAGCACCTTCAACTGTCTCCCAACTTTATGTCTCAGAAGAAAAGGCGCTCTCAATTCAGCTACAGTAGACAAGCAGAGAACACAGCAAGCCAGGCAGCATCAGGAGGTGGAGAAGTCAACATTTTGGGTATAACCTTTCTTTAGGAAGGTTTAGCTGATTCCAGAAGAAGTGTTATACCCAAAACGTTGACTTCTCCACCTCTTGATGCTGCCTGGCTTGCTGTGTTTTCCCAGCCTACTGCTTGTCTACTTTGGATTCCAGCATCTGTAGTCTCTCAATTCAGTGACAGCTCACACAAACACTGGTACCCCACAGCTTTGTCAATCAGCAATTCACTTTTATCCAGCTCCTTGGTACAGAGAAATTAGTGACGCTTGCCATTGCTTTAAATGTCACCCAGTGATGGAGGTTCACAGCTGGAAGGGAGACATCAAAGAGTGTAACAGGCTAGGGCTGGCTGAATCATAGAATCCCTACCGTGTGGGAGCTGGTCATTTGCCCCAGCAGTAATACTAACCAACTGAGCCACTGTGCCAGATGGTGGAGGATACAATGGCTGACAGGAAACCAAGCCAGAGTATGAATAGAAGATTAGATTAGATTAGATTACTTACAGTGTGGAAACAGGCCCTTCGGCCCAACAAGTCCACACCGACCCGCTGAAGCGTAACCCACCCAGACCCATTCCCCTACATTTACCCCTTCACCTAACACTACGGGCAACTTAGCATGGCCAATCCACCTAACCTGCACATTTTTGGACTGTGGGAGGAAACCGGAGCACCCGGAGGAAACCCACGCAGACACGGGGAGAATGTGCAAACTCCACACAGTCAGTCGCCTGAGGCGTGAAATGAACCCGGGTCTCTGGCGCTGTGAGGCAACAGTGCTGCCACCGTGCCGCCCACAAAGAGTTAAATGTGATGAGCTAATCAATGCTTGGAAAATTGCTATATAGAGATATATATTTGATTTGATTTCATTTATTTATTGTTACATAAACAGTGAAAAATCGTCACTCTTCAGAAAAATAAGCCTGAAGTGTGGAATACAAAAGCAGAAACAGAAAGAAATAAAGAAAAAGTGTTCACATTTGCAGTCCTTCTTATTGAGTGGTTCATTAGGGGACATGCGCCTGGTGGCCAGGCTGTGTCTCCTTCGCCGTGTTGCCACTACAATGGAAGTTGATGCACTTCAGCACTATCTCACTCCACCGACTGCCCTCACCATTCTAAGTCCTTGCTGGGCCTTGCCAATGCAGATGCCACCAGTCACCCATTTCAGGGCGACTCCACCAATGGCTGCTGATGCCACAGGGTCATGTACTGGGCTAACACTCACCTCTGCCGCAGTAGCCATGAGTCAGCACTAGGGTGGCCTCATCGATGCCAGAGTTGCCGGGAATCCACAAGTCCCCGCTGCTGGGCTCACTCACTGCCACTCACCAAGCTCCTCACCAAAAGGTACTAAAATAAAATAAAACAGAAAAAAAATACGGAAAGAGAGAAAAACAAGTAAAAGAAAAACAGGCACAGTGGTAGGGTCTCAGCTCAGAGGTCCTACTCCACTGCCATCTTGCTGGAAGATAAACCTTCTTTTATTCGTTCACAGGATTTGCATGTCACTGGCTAGACCAGCATTTATTGCCTTACCCTAAATGCCCAAAGGGCAGTTGAGAGGCAATCACATTGTTGTGGGTCTGGAGTCACATGTAGGCTCGACCAGGTAAGGATAGTAGTTTCCTTCCCTGAAGGACATTAGTGAACCAGGCAGATGTCTCCTGGCAATCAGTTCATGGTCATTGTTAGACATTTAACATCTTTATTGAATTTAAATTCCACCATCTGCTGCGGTGGGAATTGAACCCAGGGTATCCAGAACATCAGCTGAGTTTCTGGATTAATAGCCGAACAAATATACCTCTGGGCCATTGCCTCCTGTAAAGGAATATGTTCTGCTGATTCAGATGGAGGCTGCTTACCTGGTGTTGCAAGTTTTCAATAGTTTGGACATCTTAACCCAGGCAGCATTTAACAGCGCGGTGTTGTTTCCAAAGCCTGAGGTGCCTTCACAGCAGTATTATCAAAAAGAAAAGCCACCATAACACATGAGCAGATAATAGAGCAGGTGAGGAAAAGTTTGGTCAATGATGTAGGCTTTAGAGAGCAAAAAAGCAGAAGGAAAGGTTGAGATATAAAGAGATAGAGGCAGGGAATCCTAGAACGTGGGGCCCAAGCAGCTGAAGGTATGAGTAGGAGACAGTAAGGACTGCAGATGCTGGAAGCCAGAGTCAGTAGATGTGAGGCTTTGCTGTTCCAGTTTTATATCTATTGACACTGAAGGTATGAGCGCTCGTGGTGGGGAAATAAATACCAGGGAATGTGCAGGAGGTCAACATTGGATAAGAACAGGGATCTTGTGCCGATGTAAAGTAATCAATTGCAAACTTATTCTCTAAATTTCACAACCCAGATTGTATTATTGATGCGTGTGTGCTGCATCGCACAAGGTAATTTGTTTCTCAAACCTTCCCACTGGAAAAAATGCAAATACAAATGCACCACCTGGGAAGTTTACAACTAACCAATGAATATATATAAGGAGCAACTGAAGTGCCAGAAATAGTCAAGGGATAAAACTGGCCACTTCATGAGTCCATAGTTAGGTTGGTGAATGAGCTCTTCCACTCTTTTTCAACAATATTGCCTTTACACCAGCCTACAGTTGGTCTTTTGAAAGGAAGTTGCAAGCCAAGTTCATAAGAATGAAATGAATTATATTTTAATAAGGTGTCAAGTCAATGATTGCAGATGAGGCTAAACAGTCTGGTCAGACAAAGACACTTCTGTATCTTGTCCAAGTGGAGCACTTTGAAACTTTCAAAGACATGTCAAAAATGAGAGCGTTAAGGGAGGGATTGGATTGAGTTATGAATTCTCATCAAACATATAGACGTTCCAGGATGAAAAGCTTCTGTGTAGGTTTTCAGTCCTTGTCAGATTATATAGCAACTCAGTGGGGTAATTTTTTTTCCTTTATACACCATTCAATATTAGAAAGGGTCAAATTGTGTTTCGGTCTCCCTTTCCCAGTTTTTCTCATGCTTGTCACAACTCAGAGCTGATCTCCTTTCTAGTCACATCACACTTTCACAAATAACAGAATTAAGTCCATCATAATCGCACAATGCAGTGGAAAAAGACAAGGCAAATTGCGCTCCCTCTCACTCACTCAAACCTCTTCTCCGAGTTAACTTCAATTTCCTCCAGTGTAATCATTTTCATTTCCTCCCAATCTAGGTTCCTCCATTTACAAATCATGATGCATTTAAATTACCGTTAATAGCAACTTCTTCAGTAAATATCTGTACATGTCAATTAGGATCCTGCTGGGATTCAGGCTCTGAAGGTTCATTGCCTACTTACAAGGACAATTGAAAACAAGCGCTGCATGATTCAATTGGCTTTCTAGCAGGGCTGGAAACTTGGGCTAACTTAACTGATGACCGCATTTCAGGTTAAAATCCCACCCACGCCTAATTTTTAGTGATGAAGTTCTGCACTTAAATCAAAAACAAATGATTTTGTCCTTGCTGCTTTAAGATTCGAAAATGTTCAGAACGGGCTATGGTTTCTTTACATTTCACTTGGCAGGAGACTGTTAACTGTGCTAGTATTATTGTCTATCAAATATCTCTCACTGAGAGAGCATTTACCTAGGTATCTCCCATGACAAGGGACTGACACACAGCTCTTTTATTCCCCCAGATGAATTATCCATTAATGTCATCATTGTCAGGGATGTCTTCAAATCACTGTCTTGAAGCAGATATCCATTGTCATTGTCGCCTCGTTATAAGTGTTATGGACCTGACAAAATGCCCTCAACATATATTAAGAAGGTAGCCTAGACCCTACCTTTTTCTTATTTTAAAGGTAAATATCAGATGCTGTATTCCAGATGCAATTTGATTGGTCGAACTACTTGAAACACAATTTATTCAAACACTATTGTTAAAATACAACAAAAGAATGAAGAACTTTGAATAAGTTAAAAATTACACAACACCAGGTTATAGTCCAACAGGTTTATTTGGAAGCACGAGCTTTCAGAGTGCTGCTCCATCATCAGGTGGTTGTGGAACAGGATCACAAGACACAGAATTTATAGCAAGATCACAGTGTCATGCAACTGAAATGATATATTGAACAAACCTAGATTGCTGTTAAGTCTTTCATCTTTTAGAATGGGTTGCATTTCAGTTCATTAATATGTGAATCCCAGAACTTCTTTTAAGTCACATTCTCGAGATAACTTAGGGTTTTATTTTTAAGAAGTGCCATCTCAGCTCAGACAATGCTGAGGTGTGAGGTTAGAGTTGTCTGTATCCCACTTGAGTCAGACTGGTTCTATTTCCAAAGTGGAATTTTTAAAATGTTACATGGATTGACTACCTGCATTGACTGTCTGCAGATTGGGTGCTTTTTGAGCAAAATAGAATGTATCTGCGAATACAATTCTGCAAATTTGGTCCACCTCAGTCCAACACCAGCCCCTCCACATCAGAATTTGGAGTAATTTAACTTAACAGAATAACAGATACAGTAACTATTACTAATTAATTGTTCAAATATAGTAACTTCCCATAAACACACTGTTGGCAAAAGGCAAACTCAGAGAACAAACTTTGTCTCAAATGCAATCTAGCAGTCTAGGAAGAGAACCCCCCAGCTTTTGGCTGTAATCAAGAGAGAGAAAAATAGCTTCCACTTCTTCAAGACCCCAACAGCAATGGCAGATAGAGAAGTCTGAAAATGCTTGGGCCTATGACACTACACTGTGGTAGTCCTGTATGGATGCCCTGGAGCTGACAGAACTGATCTCCAGCAACCTTGCAGCCATCTTCTGGGTGCTGGGTACAACTCAAACCAGTGAAGATTGTGAAAGACTGGAGAGATGAAACAGGCTGGGACCCAGCTTTAAAAACCTGAGAGGAAGTGTAAAGGGGAAGGGAATGATCTGGGGAGGGTGGGGGGAGGGGTGGTGGTCCTGTAATGTGTACATAGGAACTCTCTGAATGAGTTATACACCTTCCTTGCCTGGTAGTCGCTACACAGTGAAAGTTACTGGAGTACCCTTTCTGCTACTGCCTTCTGTTGCCACATATAAATTAATGGTGCACAGTGGCCCTCAAGTAGCCATTAATTGGCTGATGAAGACCTCAAGAGGTTCAAGTGTTAGTTGCCTGTTGCCTCCCCTGCTTGGTCTAATCTGAGGGACAGGCCAGGGTTTGAGGGGACAACAGTGGGGCCACCATCGTTTCATTTTGACAGTCCCACCACCATCACATGTGGAGAACCCTACAATCTAGCCCCATGGAAACTGTTTAGCCATTGACATTGTGCCTTGTGCTTGTGCAGGATGAATGTCAACGTGAAGTGAAGATTGTGATGCGACTTCATAGCTTGATATGACTGAGGAAAAGGAAACTGGACATTGTTGACTGAACAATACCAGAACCTGTTCTGAAGCAGCAATGTGATCATTGTGCAGCAGAGTGATGACTCTGAGCTGGTGTGGGGACTGGTGACTGGGTGACAGTGATTAACTCTGTGGAGGTTACGATGTCACTGGTCTGGTCATCCAGAGCTCTCGGCTCATCTTCTAGTGATGTGAATTCAAATTCCACCATGGCTGAGGTGAAGCTTGAATTTAACAACCTTATGGAAGTGGTGGAGGCTAGTACGATTACAATATTTAAAAGGCATCTGGATGGGTATATGAATAGGAAAGATTTGGAGGGATATGGGCTGGGTGCTGGCAGGTGGGACTAGATTGGGTTGGGATATCTGGTCAGCATGGATGAGTTGGACCGAAAAGTCTGTTTCTGTGCTGTACATCTCTATGACTCTATGACATAATCAATGATAGACATATAACCACTGTTGATTGTTGTAAGTACCCCTGTGGTTCACTAATGTCCTTTAGAAATAGAAAGCTGCAATCCTTTCCTGGTCTGGCCTACATAAGGCTCTAGAGCCCTCAGCAATGTAGTTAACTCTTAACTACCTCCTGGGCAATAAGTTCTGGTTCAGTTGGAGACACCCATAACCAATGAATAAAGAAGTACTATGTTTTAACAATGCACCACAGCAACGTATTTGTATAGCTCCATTAACAAAATGAAACATCCCAAGGCGCTTCATAGGAGTCTCATAAAGCAAAGCCCTGCACTGAGTCACATAAAGAGATGCTTAGTCATGCTTTGTATTGAATTAAATATTATTATATTTAAGGAGTACCCTTGAGGAAAAAAAAAAGGTAGAGATATGGAAAGATGTAGGAAGGGAAATTGGGAGCTTGGACCACAATGAAGGAGTGGCCACCAAAGGTGAAGTAATTATATAAAAAATTTATATACACAAGAGGACAGAATTCAATGAGTGCGGAAATCCCATAGAGTTGTGAGGCTGGAGGTGGCACAGATATTGTGGGTAGCAGGGGGAGCAGGCAGACAATATTATGGAGGGATTTGGAAATGTTAAAAATTTTAGAATGAAGATGTTGCTTCACCAGTGCTCAACAAAACTCAATGAGCACAATTGGACAGGGGAATGGGATATGTTGTAAGGTCCCTAGAGTCAATGGGAAGTGGGCAGTGGGGTGGGGGGGGGGGTGTGCTGTGGTGGAGGGCGGCGGGAAACGGGTGGATTTCCACTGCTTGGAGCTATACCCAACACACCAGAAATTGAATGTGGTTGTTGGAGGTCAGTCATCTCAATTTCGGAACATCTCTGCAGGAATTCCTCAGGGTAAGCCCTCGGCCCAATCATCTTCAGCTGCTTCATCAATAATCCTCTCTCCATCATAAGGTTAGAAGTTGGGGGATGTTCATTAATAATTGCACAATGGGTTAGGATTAGGATTAGGAATAGGGTTAAGGCTAGGGTTAATGGTTAGGGTTAAGGATGTGGTCAAAACCACTTGCAAATCCTCAGATATTGAAGCAACCACATCTAAATGCAACAAGACTGGACAATATCCTGGCTTGGGCTCAAAAGGGGCAAGAAACATTCATAACACACAAATAACAAGTCAATGACCATCTCCAATGAAAGGTAATCTAACCAGAGAACTTTGAGTTTCAAAGGTATTCTCATTACTAAGATCCCCACTATCAACATCTGGTGTGTTATCATTGACCAGAAGCTGAACAGGACTTGGCTGTGGTTATAAACGTAGATCAGAGGCTAGGAATCCTGCAGTGTGTAACTCACCTCCTGTCTACCAGGAGTGAATCCTGCCATGGCAGAATAATAAAATTTCAAATCAATCAAAATCTGGGATTAATAGCAAAATAACGATCATGAAACTGTTGCTTATTTTCGGAAAAACCCATCTGGTTCACTAATGTCCTTTAGGAAAAGGAATCTACCATCCTTACCTGGTCTGTTCTATATGTGACTCCAGATCCACAGCAATGCGAATGTCTCTTACTCCCTTCTGGGCAATTTGTGATAGGAAATAAATGCTGCACAATCCTGTGATGCACACACCCTATGATTTTTTTTTTAAATTACTAAATATAGTTCAAGAAAGCTCAACACCATCTGCTTGAGGGTAACTAAGGATGGGCAATAAATACTGGCTCAACCATCAGACTCACATTCAATGAATGAATATAACAAAAAAAATCATAGAGTAGCAAGGTTATGACTTTTACAGAGGGTAGAACCTGGGAGACCAGTCAGGAGCCCCCTTAGGACAGTTAACCTCAGAGGTTACAAAGTATGAATGGGGTTTTTAGAGGCAGAATTAATTCAGACTTTAGGGGTAGATGAGATATATGGGGTTAATAGGAGCCTTCCTCCGAGAGGAGCATGCTGACTGTAGTCAGATTTAACCCTTCATTAAAAGCTTAATTGTCTTCTGTCAGCGAGCAGCTTTCAATATTAAAAACAGTTACAGAAACATTACATTGTGCTGGTAATTATATTGCCAAAGTTACTTTGTGTGTGGCATAATCTGTATGATTTTATGGAACAATATTTTGCGGTAATGCTACCTCACGTGGAAAGATAAAGCAGATTGACAATAAATGTTTACACAAATTAGAGCCTGGTGGGATAACAAGTGCAAATTACAGTGACAATTATGACTTTTAATAGACAATTCCAGGAACCTTGATGTGAGATGGAAGAGTGGAATGGTCCAGGGGTCAACATTGGCACTCCTGCTGTTTCTAATTTATATTAATGACTTCGATGCAGAATGTCAAAGCAAATTGGTCAATTTGCAGAAGCTACTAAACAGGGATGTCCGGAGGTCTACCAGATAAATTAGATGAAATATGTAGGTGGGACGAGTAGTTTAATTGAAGTTGTATGTAGCCGTGTGAAAAAATACACAAGGCATCGTGAGAATTCCATAGCTGGTGTCAAAGGAGTAACTTGTGAAGTTGAAGGAAGGTTTTAACTAGGTACTGTACTGTCCAATAGCTGGGGTCATACCTGACATGAAGGTCAGTTTTCTCAACCTGGGAAATTGCTTCAGGAGTTCCTCAATGGAGATATTTTTAATCAACCTGTTCAGAGATGTTAAGACATATCTCTAGAGGAAGTGGAACTTAAACTTGAGCCTCCTCACTCAATGTTAGGGACACTACCATTGCATCCCAAGAGCCCTGAGTTCCTCTGTATAGTGCCCTTGGCTCAAGCATTTAAAGCTGACTCATCAATCACTTTCTATCCGTTGTAAGGTTAGAAGTGAGGATATTCACAGATGAACAGCACAATGATCAGCACCATTTGTGACTCCTCAGATATAGTAGCAGTGCCTGGCCAAACATAAAGTTACCTGTCAAACTTTGTTTAAACCTGACAACAAATGCAGGACTGTCAATCAGACTCACAAGCTCTTCCATGATCTGAACACTACATATATTAATACTCTATATTCCTTGTTGTCATAAAGTTACCCTTTGCCTGTTTGAACTGAGCAATGTAGGTGAGAGCCTGTCTCTGATTCATTTCTCAGGCAATGCTTTGACCAGCCTGTATCAGCATTTTCAATTTTCAAAGAGGCCTTTCAGTCCATTGAATCTGTACTGCCAAATATACACCACTACCTACGCTCGTCCCACTTTCTCACATTAGTCCCATAGCCTTGAATGAATGACATTTCAAGTGCTCATCTCAGTACTTTTTAAAGATTGTGAGGTTCCCTGACTCAACTCCTAGGCAGTGCATTCCATACCCTACCAGACACTGGGAGAAAAAAACACTCTCCTCAAATGTCCACTAAACATCCTGCCTTTCACTTTAAAATTATGTTTTTTTTTGACTGTTCAACTAAAGGTGAAAAACTGTTTTCTGTTCACCTAGTCCATGTCCCTCATGTTTTTGTACAACTCTATCAGGTTTCCCCTTCAAGCTTCTCTGCTCCAAAGAAAACAGCCTGATTTATCCAGTCTCTCTCCACAGATGAAATGCTCTATCCCAGACAACTATACCTCGACTGATAACAGCAAGTGACCCATTGCCTTCTTAACCAAACTATTAACCTGTCCTGTCCCAAATACCCCAAGATCTTTCTGTTCCACTGAGCTTAATAACGTCCCTTGTCTTGTTCTTTCTTCTACCTCACTTTTTTTATTGGAGTTAACTTCCATCTGCCACTTATCTGCCTATCAGACCAATCCAGTTCTATCCTCCTGTAACCTACCACCTTTCTTCTCACTGACAACCACCTGGCCAATCTTTCTGCCATCTGCAAACTTACTTATCACGCTGCTCCACAATATTCTCATCAATATCATTGATGATTATCACAAACAATAAGGGACCCAGCACTGATCCCTGTGGTACACCACAGAACACTGGGCTCCAGTCAAACACACACACAAAAAATGAATGTGTTTTTACTTTCCTTTTACTTTGGTATTTCTTGCAAATTGTCCAAATTCGTACAAGATGAAAAACTTTACCATAATATGTCTTTTTTTTCAGCAACACTCCAGGTTTGCATTGCCAAATGACTACATGGGGCCTCTATGCTTCTGACATCAGTTTAGATTATCTCATTAGATCATGGTTACAACATTGTAGGAGGCCTTTCAGCTCCTCATTTCCATGCTCTCCTCCTGCAGGAGCAACTCATCCAATGCTACTCCTCCACCCGAGCGGAAAGTGTGAGACGGCCAATGGATTCATCTGCTCTGGATTCACAGTGTAGTGCATTGTACACTGGGCTATACAAAAGCAAGCAGCATGAACCCCTCCCTCAGGTATTAAATATTGATTTACACAGCAACATTAGAGTAGAGGAAATGCACTTTAAGAAGTAATGCCTCCCTCAAGTTATATATTAACTGATTAGGTTTATGATGGATGGATTTTCGCATTGCACATTTTATGCCAGTGCTAAGTTTCAATGACAAGAAAATGTAATTCAATAGTTAAAGCAAGGAATCCAAAGACAGCGGCTAGCAGAGGTTATTCCGGACTGCCTTCAACAGGATGGAAAGCAACCCCTACAGGTTTTCCCCAAATCAACATCCTTCGCACACCCCATTGTGGAAAAGTCAAGATAGACCCGTCGAGAGATTACAAGTAATTTGCAAAGGAGTTAAATTAGGTCTCACCTGAGTAAAGTCAACCTTTACAAGGCGTACTTTTCTTTTCTATATGCCCAGGAGGAGAAGGAAACCTAATACAGCAAGTCGAGAGAACAATTAGTCACAGGAAACCCAAATCTGTCATAAAGGCAGGCAATCAATAAATGAGGTAAAGTCTCTGCATTCGGATGACTAATGCAAACAATGGCCACACAGAGTGAGTATAATGTACCTTCAATGATTTCAGTCAAATATAAAAAACTCTCCAAATCAAATTAAACAATAACTGGTGTCATACAATAGCAATTACAGGAATGGGAAAGGCACACTGCATCTCCATTTTCAGAAGAAATCTTCACAGTTTCGCTAAGTATTGCAAATGTCACAATTGTTCCTGCTGGGTTAATTTTTCAGTCTGGGTATTCTTTATAGACAGACTGCTGCACATCTACCGCCTCCTGCCCCACATCCCTTTGTGATGAAAAGAGAAGGAGGATGGTTTCTATAAGAAACCCACAGGGTGAGTTTGATTCTCTTGCAATTGATGATGAACTCTGTTTAGCAGCTTCTTAATAAATAGCCCTTTCTCCATCACCTTGACCTCACTAAACAAATCATCAAGGTGATATATGATCAGAATAAAACTGATTGTATTAATCCATTTGAAAGTGAAGGTTCAGAGAATCAAGATCAACCCGAGAAACTAAATTATATAAACTAGGGTGTTCCTCTATTATGGTATAGCGGATATGTGGAAAGATCAGAAGCACAAATTATTGAACCAAAACACTGTCTGTCTTCTTGGGTGAACAGAGACAATCTCTTCTACCACTTCAGGCTCTGAAGAAGACTCATATTAGCCTTAGAGTCATCGAGTCATCGCGATGTACAGCACAGAAACATATCCTTTGGTCCAACTCGTCCATGCTGACCAGATAGCCTGATCTAATCTAGTCCCATTTGCTAGCACTTGGTCCATATCTCTCGAACCCTTCCTATTCATATACCCATCCAAATGCCTTTTAAATGCTGTAATTGTACCAGTCTCCACCACTTCCTCTGGCCGCTCATCCATACACGCACCACCCTTTGTGTGAAAAAGTTGCCCCTTAGGTCCCTTTTATATCTTTCCTCACTTACCCTAAACCTATGCCCTCTAGGTCTTTTCCCAGCCCAGGAAAAAACCCTAGTCCATTTATCCTATCCATGCCCCACATAATTTTATAAACCTCTATAAGGTCACCCCTCAGCCTCCAACGCTTCAGGGAAAACAGCCCCAGCCTATTCAGACTCTCCCTTTAGCTCAAATCCTCCAACCCAGGCAACATCCTTGTAAATCTTTTCTGAACTCCTTCAAGTTTCACAGCATCCTTCCAACAGGAAGGAGACCAGAATTGCATACAATATTCCAAAGGTGGCCTGGCCAATTCCTGTACAGCTGCAACATGACCTCCCAATTCCTATAGTTGAGACATTAATTTGTTTCTCTCTCTCTATAATTGCTACCAGAACTGTTGAGCTTTTACAGCACTTCGCATTTTCATTTCGGATCTCAAACATCCACACTATTTTGATTTTATCTTAATGAAAATAACTTTTGAAGAAGGGCATGGTTGATCTTCCCTTGTTATGGCCACTTACTATTGTCTGAAAATACCCCACCGTTATAGGTTAGTCGGTTTAGTCGGTTATCTCATTAATGTTTGTCGGACCTTGCTGTTTGGGTGCTGCATTTCTGACATCACCATAATGATTTTATATTGAGCTTACTTCATTGGTCAAGTACAATACGTTGGAATGAGGTTATGATATAATTAAGTCCATGAGTATACTATGTATAATTATTTAATTTTGCTTTAAAACAGTTGTCGATACTATACTAGGAGTCTGAACACAGACTGAGGGATTACTTTGCAGAACACCTCAATTCAATCCATAGACTTGCCCTTGAGCTCCCAGTTGCCAGTCATTATAATTCTCCACATTGCTCTCAACCTGCCTGGTCTGTCCATGGCCTCATGCATTGTCTCATTGAATTTTAATGTAAATTCCAGGAAAACAAAAACCTTCACCTTTCCATTAGTCACTTTACAGTCTTTCAGCTTAACGTTGAGTTTGACCATTTCAAAGTCCAATGTCTCCCTCTGTTCTGTTCCCATTTCTTTATATGGTTTGGTTTGATTCTTACTTTACTCTCATTTTGCTTCTGGTGACTCTATGTGACATTCTGCCATTCTGCACCCATCCAGTGTTTCTTCAGTTGCTACATTCTCATTCCATTTGGCCCTACACCACCAATTTCTTTTGTTATTTAATCTCTCCTCGTCTTCTCCCTTATCTCAGACTTCTCTTTCAGTTCTTTATCACCCTCTCCCCTTTTATTTGCATAAAAACCTGTGGGATTTCTCAACTTTCCCAATTCTGCTGACTGTCCCGAAGCCTTAATTCTGTATCTCTCACCAGAACCTACTGGAGCTGCTCAGCATTTCCACCATTTTCTGCTCTGATAACAAAGTTGGTCATCTGTTGTCATGCACTCAAGAACTTAATTCCTTCACGAAAATAGAGAAAAGAAAGTAAAATAAAAGATGGCACGATCTAAAATCAACTAATTTTGGCTAATTTTGAAAAAGTCTGCATCCATGAGTTTCTGCAGAGTGTAGTTTGATTCTCACACTAACATTACAAAGAGGAGCCCAAACTAAAACACAGAAAAGTACAGCACCCACGGGATCATTCTTATTTCCTTCATGGTTTGTGAACAGAGCTCAGGCAGGCTGCAGCTGCACACATTTCATATCAAACAACGTGTGCGTCAGGCCAGGTCTGTGCTCTGCTTGTCCAATTCCGCACAACTGACTTTCCCAGCAGGAATCTTATCTGACAGCATAAATGCAGCTGCAAATCATTCACGGCTCCCTCCAGAATAGCAATAACATTTGTTCTTTTCATTAACAAATAAGAATTTCATCTAATTAACATCTGTCTCGTAAGCTGAGGAACATGAGGCTTAGAGTGTGTGCGTGCATGTGTGCGTGTGTGTGTAATCTTTTCCTCCCTAAAGAGCCATGAAGGACAGCGACTCATGCTTTTTTGTGCACATCTTATGATCATTAAAGAGAGGGGAGTTAGTGCAGTGAAATGGAACACTTTCATTTTGGTCTCTCAGCTTCAGAATCTTTGCCACGCAACATAGATCACAATTAAACAAAGTAAAACAAAAACACCCTCTACTCTTGCCCAACAATGAATATTAAAACCAGCATTCGAGGAGAAAATCCTTCCACATAATTTCCCAAATCAGACATCTTGTGATCTTGTTGAGTGAATTCGCTAATGTCATGTCAGTTTTGGTGGCATAGACCATGTGATTATCAGCAATATGTTTTGCAAGACAGTGCTTGACAGCTGTCTCCAATCTTTTTGTCATAGAAATGCCACCTTGACTCCACTCTTTTCCAAGTTGTTTGGTGACATAGATATCTGCTGTAAATTGAATTCATGACTTAATTCCGGAGTCAAAGTCTATCAGCTGAACTGAACTACAACCAGACTCACAAGGGAGGGCTTCATCGAGCAACCTCAGCTCTGGCGTAGTCAGTTCCTTTGGTCAAAAACATCAGGGTACAACATCGCTTGATGTAGCTCAACCAGAACTGGCAATGAATGGTGAACGCAGACGTCCGCCATCAATCTTGGACTTCAAGCAAGCAGACGCTCATACCACGGTGGAAGAAAGCTGTCAAAACTGGTTGGTATGAGAAATATTGAAGAAAGAATCATGAGGTGCAGATATGGATGCTCTCCCAAGGTTGGATGGGAGTATTTTACTGAACCTCTGTTGGTTGACCAAGAAATATTTGATGCCAAAAGTGCTCAATTCCCACAGTATTGGCATATGTGACCTATCAATAAAAAGCAATTTCCTCTAACCATCCTCAGAGCATGCACTGGAACAACTGATGTGCCCTTGGGTATCAGTGATGGACAGGAGATTTCTTGTCAGCAAGAGACCTCTACTTTCAGTGAAAAGTCTCTCATTAGGATAAAGAAAACTTGACTTCAAAATATACTGGTTGACAGGACAGTGAAATCGCAATGTATTGGTGTGCTGGAGGGGGTTTAAGGACAGATTGGTGACAGTTAAAGAGAGAAAGAGCCTATTTCCAATCCTCCCGTGTTGTCTGCATTCCCCAATTAATCACTGCCTTGATATCATTATTGATTCTATAAGTTTGGAAAAATTCTCTGCTGATTGCAAGGACTTGGCTTTCCCATTATTGTACTAATTCTTTCAGACTGAGATAGTAGATACTTTAGTTACATCTTTGTGAAACATGTTGACTTCAAACAGCTACCAGAAATTTGTTTAAACAATCTTTTGTGACAACATTTTAACAGCCAAATTATTGCAATTATTAACATTAACTTGTTACATGGATATTAATCCATAAAATATAATTTGAAGGTTGCTCATAATCAGTATGTAGATATGGATGAAAAGGGAACTGTGTATAATATCATAACAGCTTAGGAGCTATCCTTTTGTCTGTTTAAATCAGATAGATAAAGAGAATCCATAAGCCAATCCTACCAAGCACTGTATGAATGCAGATTAACAGCAACTGCAAAGCAAACACTTAAAAGTCAATCTTCGTTTTTAATCTGTTTTAAGTTCATGAAGGTGATTCTATCAGCCTTTTCCCAACATTCAACAGCAGACTAGCATTTGGGGATTAGCGATGCCAAAAATGAGGGCTGAAATTGGAAAAACACCTCATGCAGCATCAATTAAATAAGCAAACTTGACAACATGCAAGAATTCTCCTCCCAAATTTCGGAGATGCCGGTGTTGGACTGGGGTGTACTGTGATTTTTAACTTTGTACCTCCCAAATTTGTTATGCAATAAAACTCTCTTTTTCCTTTTACAAATTCCTCTGCGACATTGTCCCTCCCTATTGCTGTGTTCTCCTGCAAGCCTCCAAGATCACTGGTGTCCTGCAATGCTGACTGGTTGGGTAAACCTTAACTTTCCATAAGTTGCAGTGTTTTCAGCTGCATAGACCCTAGACTCTGGGATTAATTCCTAAGTTTCTTGAAGCTGACATCATCGATCCCTTGATCATCTTTCCTCATATTGTCTTAACTGCCTCATTCTTGGATCATATTTAATACTTTGAGAAGATTTGAACTATTGATGGTGCTATATAAGTGCAGGTTGTTGTATCATGCAGGAATGGCACAAGTTGGAGGCTGAGGGGTGACCTTTTAGAGGTTTATAAAATCATGAGGGGCATGGATAGGGTAAATAGACAAGGTCCTTTCCCTGAGGTGGGGAATTCAGAACTAGAGGGCATAGGTTTTGGGTGAGAGGGGGAAGATTTAAAAGGGACCTAAGGGGCAACCTTTTCATGCAAAGGTGGTGCATGTATAGAATGAGCTGCCAGAGGAAGTGGTGCAGGCTGATACAATTACGACATTTGAAAGTCATCTGGATGTGTATATGAATAGGAAAGGTTTAGAGGGATATGAGCCAAGTGCTGGCAAGTAGGACTACATAGTTTACGATATCCAGTCGGCATGGACGAGTTGGAGTGAAGGATCTATGACTCTACGACCACCATAAAATCAAACAACAGAGTACTCAACCCAGGAATATGCTCAAAAGGAATAAAACGGAAATGAATACTAAAATTTATCACAGCATTTAATGGAATGACAGCTATTAATTTATACCTTTCCACTCCACAGAATTATGGAAGGCATGGACAGAACTCTCTGTCATAACATTTCAAGAGTGCAGGAAATGGTCTTCATTTACTATGCCTTTAGCTGTGTGGGTGGTACATCATTACTTATGATATAAAAATATCCTTGGAACCTTGTAAATATTCAACCGTTCTTCCTCAGCAGCTTATAAAATGTATGCAGTAAATAGATAGCTGGAAGTAAGGTAAAAAAAACACAAAGAATAATTTTGTGCTTTGTAAAAAAACAGTCAATTATTAATAAAGCCTCAAGAAATGAGACCTTGAAAATCAAATCTTGTTAAAATGAAAATTAGCACACAACGTTAGATTAAGGTCAACTTTCAATACGTCAAGATGCAATTTAATGAGCTTCAGAATCATCATCTTTCAATTAAAAGAAATACATTAATTTTTAGCGCTCACTACTTTCTGCGTGGGGGTGGTGGCATTTGAGGAATACTTCGATAAATATGCAACAGTTCAATACTACACAAGTACTTCTAGAAGTCATAATAGTTTGCAGAATAAGAACAGTTATTGACACTCCTGTCGATCATTACATTTTGCTTCTGGCAAAAATAATGTTTTGTTGTTTTTCTTCCCTGCTTAATAACTCATTCAAAATGTAATATTACAGTTGCAGACCAAATGCTTTGTTAGGACAAAAAGGTTTGTTAGGACAAATCTAAGGCTTTGTAAAATTAAAACTCTTTAGTTTTAGTGATTGCTACTGCTATTCTACACCAGGACATAATTAAGAACTAATTTTCCCTTGAAATATCTGTCAAAGGTCACTTGCTTTGAAATGGTTGTCATGATGTATCTAGCTCTGGTTACACAATTATTGAGCATTAAACAGACCTACTACCCTGGAGCTGCAAAAAGTTTGTGTCTGTAATTGTCTGAGAAAATTAGTGATAAATGGGTCAACTGAAGGACAAGACTCAATATCGAAGCCATGAATTATATTTACCATGGAATTCCCAATCTGGGAATTAAACGCACTGTGAAGAACATAAAACTTCAGGGATGGTCGACAACATGACAAAATAGTTGAAAACTCAAATGTAACCTCTATTATCCTGGGACACATTTAGTTTGGATCTTGAATGACCAGTGTCATTGTTTGTAGTGATAAACCGAACTATCTTGTAAGAAAATAAGTCTTGACTTTATTTAGCATTCTTTACAACTCCTGCCATTCCGAAGTGCTCTACAACCGTTAATGTACTTTTAAAGTCAGTCATTGTCTTCAGGCTTGTTTTCGCCTTCACATAGAACTCTTTTGCCTTATCCACTAGCACTTGTTCAGAGGTACATGCACCTTCCAATTTCATTAATGAAAACCTTTTGTGCAATGCATGATCCAAGTCTTCTTGTTTAGAAGTATAAACTGTGTGATACTACATCATGTTTTTATCACTCTAGAATTCCCAAAGAACTTGTTTAAACTTTCCACTTTGTGCTTGTGTGCCACAGATTGTTGATGAACCATCATTGAATCATCACAGATTAAACACCCAGTGTTTAATCTGTGGTGGGTGGGGGAATTTGTTCTCTGGGGACTGATGGCACGGGACTGTCTGTAGACCTCTGGGACAGGAGCAGGAAGGTGAGCGATGATGGACCCTTGATCACAGAAGCACTCAGTGCCTGATTGATACTTCTCTCCTCTTGATCCTGCATCTATTATCACTCACTTGAGCCTGGGATCTAACAATGGTCCAAGGCCTCAGGAGGGTCTCTTATATACAAGCCCTCTATCATTCAACGAAGCAGCCAGCCTCTGATTGACTGACAGGTCTTGATCATAGAATCACTACTGTGTGGAAGCAGGCCATTTAGCCCATCAAGTCCACATCAACCCTCTGAAGAGCGTCCCACCAGACCCACTCCCCCACCCTGTCGCTGGAAACCAGCATTTCCCATAGCTAATCCACCAAGATAACATGGGCAATTTAGCATGGCCAAAGCATCTAACCTGCACACCTTTGGACTGTGGGAGGAAACCACACCACCCACAGGAAACCCTGTGCAAACACAGGGAGAATGTGCAAAACCCACACAGACAGTCTCCCAAAGGTAGAATCGAGCTCCCTGAATGTGGCAAGATCTGCTGTGGTCAGCTCCGCAGCCAATACCATGGACCCACAAAGCTCTGTTAAATAGCACCCAGACTAAGTGGGTATGTGGAGCTCCAACAGTGTGTGATAATACATGGGAACCTCAGCCAATATTTCCCTCTTAGGTTTGGAAAATCCTCAATTAATAACAAACCACACATTTCCCCAGTGATGGGACTCTCTAATGCAACAGGGATCAAGGATTGAATTTGCAATCTGTCTCATGCAAAAGTTCTATGTTGTACCACATAATGATTTTAATAACTGAACCAATCCTTTTCTGAGGCAGTATAAGGGGAGAGGATGAGCACAAACATGTAGAATCGGCTGCTTAGCACCGTAAGGATCAGAAGATAAGGCTGATCGACAACTTTGAAAAATCCAATGCATTTCTTACTCATCAATCATTTTCCATGCCAAATATCATTTTATTTCCCTCTTAAGTGGATTAGTACAATCACCTGCACTGTCTCCTGCTACAGTCAGATCATATACTCACATTTCTCTGTGTAAAAGAAAGGTGAACCAACTATTCTCAGGTGCTACTCTTAATACTTTTGCCAAGATCAATTATAAACATTGAACAGTAAAGTCCCACTTCTGGACTCTAATTTGCTCTGCTGTCCAATTAGAGGGTCTATCATTGATCGCTGCCCTTTGTTTCTTGCTATTTCGGCAATTTATTATCCAATTTAGTCCTTCTTTTATCCAGGAGCTTTCAGTTTAGCCACAAACCTCTTGTGAGGTCTTCTGAAAGCCAAGATATATAGCATGCACCAAATCTGTTACATTTTTCCAAAATTTCCAATAAATTTGTTCAGTTTGACCTGCCTTTCATAAAGCCATGTTGGATTGAAATTATTGTCTGTAGTCTTGTAAAAAGCTCTTGAATTACTTCCTTTATAATAGACTATACTGTTTCTCTTACCCTGGATGTCATGCTAACAGGCCTATAATTCTCAGATCGTGTACCTGACCTTTTGTTAGAAAAATGGAACATTAGCTGCTTTCCAATTTTCTAGTACAAGCTCTGCATTTAATGAGCTGCAAAAAATGTTAGCTACAACTCCCCTCAGAACTGCCACCAGTCTTACCTCAAAGTATTTTTTTTCCAATTTTAATCCAATTGTATATATTTATATATTTAAAAACACGTGTTTAGTCCCTTTGTTGTTCCTGTTGTTGGCATTCTTTACCTGTTCTATCTGTCAATCTTTACCATGAAGCTTCATGAACATAAAAAGAATTTTAACACTCCTTAAATTACGAGGTGAACAGGTGATGGCAAGAGGGAAGTCTGTCATGGAATAATCACACAAAACTTTGGACTGCGCAGATTTAAGAGTCCCTCTGGATTATTTAACAAATGCGGTAACTTTGTAGAATCGCATCTATTGTTGGATGCTGAGTTTTGAGGTTTGAGTTGGGTACCTTGCCCTCTACAAAGGTTTGAAGGGATATGCTGCTTGATATGATTTGTCTATCTTTGGGGATATAGGAATGACAGACTTGGTATCACACTGGCACTCAAATTCATATACCACATTAACCAATTGCCTGGCAGGCAGAATGTCAAATTGGTTTGTTGGTAGCATTAAGGTAGTGGTGATCAGACATATGTTAAATAATGCCAAGAAGAGTTATTCTGACAACCAGTTTAGGATTATCAGTCAGCCTCAATGGATGTGTAGTGGAAGCTCTGTATATTGATAAATGAGGCCCTGTTTTTTGCAGACAGAAAGAACACTGCAGCTGGCTCAGTTCAACAATAGGTAATAGCCAACCACTGATTCATTTCTCAGGGCAATGCCTTGACTAATAAGAGTCAATCTGCCTGGGTTAAAATTTAAACAACGCTTGACTATTAATTGTCAATCATCATCCTGGTGGTGCATTCTTCATGTCCTTGCTTTTTCCATCAGAATCCACTTGCCAACCAATCAGCTCTCCTTTCTCATGCAGCACAGGGGTTGGTGGGCTGGGTGTTGTGGGTGAGGGGAGTTGGAGGCAAGTACAGACAGCCTTGTCTCTGTATCAAGTGGATGTTAAATATCCCACAATACTATCCATAAAGGAGTCCTGGTCAATATTAATGATCTTGTAACATAAGGAACCCTTAAGTTTGCGCAAGACCGAGGCAGACTGAGAACCTATACTGGGGAACCTTTACAGACTAAGTATATAGCTTCAGTCTGGTCATACATGAAAAAAAGCTGGTTCAGCTATCAGTGACTATAGTCAAAGACTCAGAAACAAGCTTGATGGGGCAGGAGATTCACCTAGATTGGTTCAATGTTTTTAACTTAGAAAATGGATGCCTGAGTGAAGTCCTAATTAAATTGTCAGAAATTTTCCAGGAAAGTCCAGGGACTTTCAGAGGAACCAAGGCCACTTTATACATTGACCAGGAAGCAATTCCACCATTCTGCCAGGCTTGCCCAGTGCCATTTGCCTAATGGGCAAAAGTAGAGGCAGAAATCAGGAGGCTGGAAAGTGAAAGAATCATCAAACCAGTCCAATTGCGGGATGGGCAGTACCAGTCGTACTGAGATTGAAGCCCAACAGATGAGTTCACCTTTGTCGGGATTTCAAACAAAAGGTGAACCACATTTTGCAGCTGGATAAATACCTAATCCTTTGGATAAAGGACTTTTATACAAAGTTGAACATGAGCCGTGTTTACTTGCAACTGTGTTTTGATGAGGATTCCCAGGAGTATGCTACAATTAATACTCATAAAAGTTTGTTATGAAGCTGCCATTTGGGGTATTGTCAGCATGTTGAACATTTTAGAGGATGATAGAAAACATTTTGCAAGCTCTGCCTCAGATCACCATCTACCCAGACGACCTTCTTGTAACAGGGAAAGCTTTTTCCAAAGCAGGGATAAATCTTGCAAGGGAAAAAGTGACCTACTTGGCCTGCAGAGTTGACAAGACCAGGATACAGACTTTGGAAGATAAAGTGAGGGTGATCAAATGTGCCCCAGCTCCCACATCTGTCCAGGAGTTTAGGTCATTTCTTGGGCTGATGAATTACTGTGGAAAGTTCATCCATAACCTGGCCTCCATCCTGGCCTCTTTGCATCAACTCCTTAGAAAATTTCAGCCTTGGAAATGGTCACATTGACAAACCTTACCTTCCAGTGAAGTCAAGAAACAGCGATCATTCTCTAAGGTGTTGGTGCATTATTATCCCAGGAAAGATCTGGTATTGACATGCAATGCCATCATTTAGCAGCATGGAATCTGACTATTCCCTAAAGTCGAATGGTATTTGATGTATAAAGGCAGCTCAATTCCATCCATCCCCCAATGGTCTGACTGAAAGAGTAGTCCAGGCTTGAGGAGAAAGTGAGGTCTGCAGACGCTGGAGATCAAAGTATAGTCCAGGCTTGAAGAAACAGCCTACAGCTTCATTAGATACAAAACTATCCTGGTTCTTATGTGATTATTGGACCACACCAAATGTAAATCCAGGGATTGCACCTGCAGAGTTGCTTATGAGTAGAAGACTCCACACCAGGTTAAGTCTGATTTTCACAGGCCTGAGGGTGGTGATAGTTAGAAGGTTGGGGAGGGGGGGTTTGTGAAGCTGAAACGGCATCAGGAATGATAATGCTGGACACAAGACTCCGCCAATCGAGAGAGACAGTTTGACATAGGGGACAAGGTTTTGTGTAGGAATCGTGGCAATAGCTCTGCATGAGTAAGAGGCATGGTCAATGTGAGCTCAGGACCAGTGACGGTAAAGTTCGGGTAGGTATGATGGTCCTGAACAAGCATGTGGACCATGTGAAAGCAGTGAATTTGCCAACGGTGCGAGAACATAACATGCCCTACCCCTTGAGATAGTTGGAAATTGTGCTGGAATCCGTGGTCCACCCTCCCCATCAAGCATTAGAAAATCTTCTGAATCAGGGATGGACAAATTGGATGCAGCCATCTTGATGCTTTCATCACTGACCCAATGTTTTTGCTCAATTCAGTAAGACTTGCATTCTATATTCCACTCACAAATCATGATGGAACAGTTCCTTCAGACTCAGTTAATACTGATATATAATTTTATGTGAGAGATATGTACACACACACATACACACACACCGCTGCACTACATTGCTTCAGACAGTATGCTAATATACTAAGGCTAGATATCCCCTTACAACCAAGTGCTAGTTAACATTCAGAAAGGTTAAAGCAAACTGTTAGGAATCTGAAATATCATTTCTAAAAAAGAAAGCAAAATGAGAATTAAGCCAGTCCAAGATGAAATGGACAAGAAATAGATTTGTAAGAAATTGCACTGGTCCCCATTATTGTAGTTAATGCAAGGCAGCAGTGACAGAATCTGGCGTACAATTCTCCCCTGTGCTGCCTTCAGCCAAGCAGAAAAGCTGGTGGTCTCAAACCAATTAAGTTTCAAATGAAATTGAAAGACAAGGGATCTGAAGGGGAAGCCAGTTTGTTCCTGGCCTTCTTCCACTCCCTCCTTTCTGCAGTCTCTATGGTTTTAGAACTGACAGTCTCTGGTTTACAGTATAATTCTCCCAGACTGAGGCATACAATCAGAAAGGTTAAGGGCAAAATATAGAATTGAGCAGAAAAAAGCCATGAAGATCTGATAATTTATTTGTTGCAATGACTTTTGAAAACTCAGGATAATTATTTTGACGTTGTGTCCGTTCTGAATCTTATCTTGATTTCATTCTTTCTTTTCCACAAAATGGAACACTGAGTATGCTGAACTACAGAATTTGGTATGAATTTTAAACATAAAAGTAAGAAGGGGACTGAAAGCATCTTTTGTAGGAATTAATGCATTTTGTATCTAGATTGACAGTAGTCTTCAATAATATTTAATGCTGCATAGTCGAAGATTCTTCCAATCAAATAACCTTTATCATGTCCCTCATAATAAAACCTCCTTTCAAATCAAAGAACTACAGTGAATGGATTCATGTTGGACATGAAATTACAATTGAGTCTTCCTCCTGACTGGACAATCTCTGATTATATTTTAGCAGTAGAAAACTCAGGACGTTGTCAGTTAGCGGTTTGACTGAGGTGATTATGGTAGGATTTGTGATGGAACCTCATGAGGAATTCAACGAGGGTTATCTCATGTTGGGTTTTTTTTACTCTATCTCTTCATGCTTCTGACAAACAATGTGCAAAGTTTCTCACTGGTTTGTGGCAAATTGCCAAGTAAAAGGGGTTAATGCTTATTAAATACCAGATTAGGACCACAGCTTACTACTTTAATATTCACCTTCCATCTGAATTTGAATTTGAATTGAATTTATTGTCATGTATACCAAGGCACAGTGAAAAGCTTTGTCTTGTGAGCAATACAGGCAGATCACAGAGTTAAGTAGTACAGATAGTAAATAATGGGTAAACAGCGGCAAAACAAAAACACAGGTACAGGTGAATGTTAATCGGAGGAGCTTCAAACCTGTGAGTTTAGATAAAATGTAGTTATTAGTAATTTTTTAAGAGTATGCTATTACATTTAAAATGTGTAGAACGATCATAGGCAATCAGAAACTCAGATCTGCATGCAGAAGCTCGCAAGGAGTCGACCATATCCAGCACCATCTTGCATCATCTTACCTTATGTGCTAAGCAAGCTAGGCATTCAGAAAGGTTGGAGTCGAGAGTGTGGTGCTGGATAAACACACAGGCCAGGCAGCATCTGAGGAGCAGGAGAATCGACATTTCAGGATGAGTGCTTATGCATGAAACGGCGATTCTCCGGTTCCTTGGATGCTGCCTGGCCGGCTGTGCTTATCCAGCACCACACTCTCGACTCTGATCTTCAGCATCTGCAGTCCTCACTTTCTCCTATTCAGAAAGGTTGGCATGGAAATCAGAGCTGATACTTGGTGACCTTCGCTCAGCACTTGCTCCAATGGATCTCCATGTTGCTTTGGACCAAAAACATCTCAGGGCATGATCTACAGAAATCAGCAGCACGTACCTCATTCTGTGGAAGTGTTCAACAGGCGCATCACTTTCTGGGTTAAAAAAAGTTCTCTTAATCTCAGGTTTACCTCATCTTGAAACCATAATCCCTTGGTTCTAGACTCTCACCCCATCGAGAACATCCTTTCTCAACTCTCGATGTGAATGACAGAGGTCAGCTGCATCTGACAAGACAAGGCAAACAGGACCTGATTGACACCAGGGTCCAGGAGATGCAGTGAAGACTGTTGTGGTTGATCAAAGTCAAGCTGCCAGCATTTGGTTTTCATTGTAAGTCTGAACTGCAGACTCCTAGAATTCCTATAGTGTGGAAACAGGCCATTTGACCCAACAAGTCCACATTGACCCTCAAAGAGTAACCCAACCATTCTCCTACCCTATTATTCTACATTTACCCCTGACTAATGCACCTAACCTACACATCCTTGAACACTATGGGCAATTTAGCATGGACATTTCACCTAAGCTGCACATCTTTGAACTGTGGAGGAAACAGGAACCTGCAGAAGAAATACATGCAAACATGAGGAGAATGTGCAAACTCCACATAGACAGTTGCCCGAGGCTGGAATCAAACCCGGATCCCTGGTGTTGTGAGGCAGCAGTACTAACCACTGAGCCACCATGCCGCCCTTCTGACCTTAGCTATCTAAGGACCGGCCGACTGTGCGACATGGAGTTTACATGGCATCCAAGTTGAGAGAATGGTAGAGTATGTGCGAGGGAGAGTCAGCCATGTTGTCCATGTGCCATGGCAGCGTGGCTCTGTGGCTGCTGTGGTACTATTTTCAATTCTTGGCCAGGTACTCAGTGGCCTCTCAAAGATGGCGCTAGTGGAAGGGATGCTAACCATCGGACAGATATCCAGTGTGTGGCAAGTTATTCTGGGAAAGGCACATGGCAAGAGGGGGCTAGGGATAGGACACTCTGGGGTGGGGACAGTAGTGAATGAGGTGTCGCAAGTTATGGTCAGAAATCGCACTAGGTCTAAGGTAAGAAACCGTCCACAAAATCTGATTCAACTCACAATTAGTCAAAAGAATGTAAGATTCAGCCCTTAGATTGCTTCTAGGATTCACCAGGCTATTGGCAATAGGTCACTGTTGCCTGCAGGATAACAGAGATCTGTAGATGCTAGTAGTAAGCTGAGCTTCTTGCAAATAAAACATTATCAGAGATTGAATAGTCAGGAAAGTAACCCAATTATAATTTTCTGACCAACATAAATTCAGTCTGTTATAAAGGTATTTTGATTGGAGGAAGCCATGGGTATGCAGCTTTAAATAGTCGTTCATTTTATTTTGAAGATTAATTTCCAGCTAGATAGCAAATGCTTTGGAGCCCTCAAAAATGCTGTACATGTCTCTCTCTCTCTCTCTCTGTTAGAGAGTCTTTTAGAGACTTAAAATGTATTTGGGGTTCAAGTGAATTACATCTTTATAAAAGGAGCTAACTAAAGTCTAAACAAAGTGGATTCCAAAATCCAGGATAGGTCAATGCTCTCTGAAGAAAATGTTTCCTCTGATACAAGATTGGCAAGAAAGGAGCAGAATTATCTTCAATGCTATGAATGGCAATTCCTTGAAAGAGGTTTGTATAAGTATTGTATAATAATATAGGTCACTGTGTACTGAGGTTAATGTGCTGTGCTCTAAAAGAAAAATCAATATTATGTGACAAATGCTCATCATTGAATAGTTTTGGGTTTCTTTGGCTATGTAATTCACTTAGACTGTCATGTACATCTACGTTGAGTAATCAAAACATTAATGATTTCCCATTTACTTCATGTATAGGACTTCTATTCATAAGAGTAGAGCCATCACTCATAGGTGGTATGGTGGCTCAGTGGTTAGCACTGCTGCCTTACAGCACCAGGGACCCAGGTTCAATTTCATCCCCAAGCAACTGTCTGTGTAGACTTTGCACATTCTCCTGTGTCTGTGTGGGTTTGCTCAGATGCTCTGGTTTCATTTCACAGTCCAAAGATATGCAGGTTAGGTGCATTGGCCATGCTAAATTACCCATAGTGCCCATGGATGTGCAGTCTAGGTGAGTTGGGAAAAGCAGGGTTATAGGGATGGGTGTAGGTCTTGGTGGGATGCTGTTTAGAGGGTCTGTGTGCACTCGATGGATCAACTGGCCTGCTTCCACCTTGTAGGGATTCGCTGATCTATCACCTGCTCTTTGTTAGAGATGAGCATAAGAACTCAGTGCAGCAGTAAGTAATTTAATCTTTCAAGTGTGCTCTGCCATTCAACACAATCATAGCTGATCTCTACTCCACTTTCCTGCCTGCTCTGCATAACCCTTCAAACAATTATGAATTAGAAATTTGTTTACCTCCTCCTTAAATTGACTCAATGTCTTAGTGTCCACCACACTCAGGGTGGTGGTGGTTGAATTCCACAGACTCATGACCCTTTGAGAGAAGGAGCTTTTCCTCAACTTTATTTTAAATCTGGCACCCCTTACCCTAAAATTAAGACCCTTCATTCTAGATTGCTGCACAAAAGAAAACATCTGCTCTGTATCTACATTGTCAATCCCCCTTAGCATCTTATTGACCTCAAACAGATCTCCTCTCATCCTTCAAACTCCAGAGAATATAGGCCTAAACTGCTCACTCTCTCTTCAATAGACAAACCCCTCATCTCTGGAATCACTCGAGTGAACCACTGTCTTTTGGCATTAGGTTTTTAAATTAATTCAGTGGCAAATTGCTGGAAGAGGAAGTTGATAATGTCATATTGAAGGAGCCTGGGGAGCACTGCAAATCACTCTGCCTTTATGAAATGTACCAGGTTGAAGGATTGTAAAATAAACAGTGCAAATGAACGAGAAGGAAGTGTAAAATGGCATGGATGAATTCAATGTTAAATCCAGTACAGAAAAGGAAATGAAGAGAGGAAAGAAAGTTTGGATTAAGAAAACTTGGATGAAGAAAGGGCTACAACAAGGAACAGAAAGGAAAATTACTTTTAAAAAAAAAGCACGCTTGTCTTATTCTTGTCTTAAAATTAAAATTTGAAAGAATAACAATTCAATTTGGTGATAGATTTAAGACAGATGTCAGAGGCAGGTTCTTTACGCAGAGAGTGGTAAGGGCGTGGAATGCCCTACCTGCTAATGTAGTCAACTCAGCCACATTAGGGAGATTTAAACAATCCTTAGATAAGCAAATGGATGATTTTGGGATAATGTAGGGGGACGAGCTGAGAATAGTTCACAGGTCGGCGTAACATCGAGGGCCAAAGGGCCTGTTCTGCGCTGTATTGTTCTATGTTCTATGTTCAAACATGTAATCATTAATTTTCACTCCCAGAGAGGTTGTTTGCCAATGCTTAAAATTTATTAAAAAGGATACTTGAGCTGGAGTAGATGAGTCTCTCTGTGACAGGAATAGCTCATATCTACTGCACTGGCACAGCAGCTGTAAAGTATTCAAAGTATATATCAAGTAAAAAGCCAGACAGTGCAGTACAGCACAGATTGCAACTGTTGGATATTTTAGTTTAACTGCACATTTGCCCCCACTGAAATGTACTTTTTACATAAAGAATGAAGAGTGCCTTTAGCCTCATCGCCATTTTGACAGGGAAATCTGGGCCAAAATGTCTCTTGTTGGTGATGGGTAATCTGTTAATTCCTGAATGTAGCCCAGTGATAATTCAATGCAATTTAGGGAGCTGTCACCTTTCCAAAAATATCACATCCAAAACCAGCAGGACAACAGAAAGTCAGTGTAACTCAAATATAATCCAATTAAAATCAGTGCCCAAAGGGACTGCATGGCATGGTGGGTTGTGCTGTTGGCTTTTTAATTCTCAAAGCTGGGCTGGAATCCAGCTTGGACCATATAAGTTTCTTCTATCAGATGACTGTACAGGTTTGCACAATGCTAACTACAGTTAAGTTGGTACCATTTTTAGTGAGTCCACTCACTGCATAGATCAGATTATTTTATTGCTGAACATCTCTGTGTGAAAAGCTTGCCCCTCAGGTCCCTTTTAAATTCTTTTATTCTTCTGTGGTAGGGGTCAGACAGTTATTGGATGATAGTAAGGCTGTAGTTATTTGTAATAAATGTGACCTAGCAGTGGTTGGAACAAAAGTGATAATTTCTACATTCGTGATTCCATCATGAACAAGTGATTATCTAGTGATTCACTCACACCCACTAAAATCTTCAACTTTACATTCCATGCATACCACCAATGTAGTATAGTGCCTCAATGGTGCACACAAATGACAACAAGATTACAACATGGACTTCAAAAAATGTACTTAACCCTTCTGATAACTTGTTATAGTTTTTTGACAAAGAACTACAGTGGTCAGAACATTGAGTACAGGAGTTGGGAGGTCATATTGTGGCTGTACAGGACATTGGTTAGGCCACTTTTAGAATATTGTGGGCAATTCTGGTCTCCTTCCTATCGGAAAGATGTTGTGAAACTTGAAAGGGTTCAGAAAAGATTTACAAGGATGTTGCCAGGGTTGGAGGATTTGAGCTATAGGGAGAGGCTGAACAGGCTGGGGCTGTTTTCCCTGGAGAGTCAAAGGCTGAGGGGTGACCTTACAGAAGTTTATGAAATCACAAGGGGCATGGATAGGGTTAATAGGCAAGGTCTTTTCACTGGAGTGGGTGGGTCTAGACCTAGAGGGCATAGGTTTAGGGTGAGAGGGGAAAGATATAAAAGAGACCTAAGGAGCAACATTTTCACACAGAGGATGACGCGAGTATGGAATGAGCTGCCAGAGAAAGTGGTGGAGGCTGGTACAAGTATAACTTTTAAAAGGCATCCGGATGGGTTTAGAGGAACATGGACCAACTGCTAAGAAATGGGACTTGATTAGATTCAGATATCTGGTCAGATCGAAGGATCTGTTTCCATGCTGTATATCTCTATGACTCTATGACTCTGTGCTGGAAATCAGAAATAAAATCAGAAGCTGCTGGTAAAGCTCAGCAGATCTGGTGGTATCTGTGGAGAAAAAGGACAGTTAAAGTTTTAGATCCAGTGACCCCTCTTTAGAACTGATAGTACGTTGGAAAAGGTCTTCAAGGAGAATACATATTTTGCTCTCATAGACTGCAGTTATATGACAATAAATGCAAGTGATTCAGACTTGATTGGCGTTCCTATGATCTATCATCCTCCTTGTCAATGGAAGTATCCAAACCTAATGTCCACCTAGAGAGTGCATCACATATTCATCGTAAAGATTTAATAATATACAGATCCTATAGTCAGACCAGGTACTTGCATGGTGAGAGTCCCTGTTCTCACATAGACCTTCAATCCAGTTTCTTCACATAGACAGATACATAATAAAATACCACACTGCAACTATCTATACACAGATAAAGCTGAAAGCTCTTCACTCTGCCTGAAATGTATATCCCGAGCCTTATCATTCTGAAAGTCTGTGTGACAGTAAAACAACTGAAGTCTGCAAACAAAAATGTTTAATTGTGTATTGCTGCAGGTTGGTCAGGAGTTGTGTGTTCTGTGGACCCCTAGAGACTCATCACTTCACTGCCCTGCTTCACTGTTTTATAGTGCACTCTTCCCATACATTATTCCACACAGTGCCTTTTGTGGAGGGAGGGAGCTCGACCTTGCACTGAAATACACATTGCAAACAATCAGGGGAAGTTCATTCAATGTCAAATAGTCTGACAGTCATTCTCATGCACTTCACAAAATAATCAGAACACCAACGATGTACTACTAGGCTCAACAAACAGTCTCTGAAAGGGTGCTGGGAGCTCCTGCAGCTCTGTTCAAGAATCTAGTATGGAGCAGTGCAACAGGGTGTGGTTCAAAACGCTGAAAATACTGAGGAAGTATGAAAAGTATGTTCGCTTCATTTTCATCTATATATGTTACAAAACCAGACTTGCCCTCTAAAATCCTAAGTAACCTTACAATTCTCAAATATCTATGCCCACACATTACTTGGAGATCTGCTTTCAGAGCTCAAAATGTTAAAGGTTGTATCTGACCCCAATTACAGCTGACCTGGAGTTGAGGTTGTACTTTCTGCTCACAAGATTCCTCCATCTTGGTCCTGATTTTCTCTGGAGTGTAGATTAGATTAGATTCCATACAGTGTAGAAACAGGCCATTTGGCCCAACAAGTCCACACCGACCCTCTGAACAGTAACCCACCCAGACTCAGTTCCCTCTGACAAATGCACCTCACCCTGCGAGCAATTTAGCATGGTCAAGGATTCTGGGTAATCCAAAATGGAGGACTGGAAAAATTTCTGGCTGTAACAGCTGCTCCTTTTTTGAAGTATTTTAGGTGTTGGAGGTGATTTCCTCGAATTCCAAGGAGCAGCAATTGCTGTTTTATATGCTGTTGCACTGTTTTGGAACTTTGGAGAAAAAAAAAAGTCAAATCAACAACAGTTTTAAAAGGGAGAAGAACAGACAAAGGAAGCACATGGTGAGGATAGTACAGAAGAGAGAGAGAGAGAGAGAAACTGACTGAGCAGTGAATCTGCGCAGTTACTGCCTTTGCTGTTTGAATTCATGTATCGCTGGACATTGGAGTGCATCCAGGGTTGGAGGATTTGAGCTATACTGGGGCTGTTTTCCCTGAAGCATCAGAGGCTGAGGGATGACCTTATAGAGGTTTATAAAATCATGAGGAGCATGGATAGGATAAATAGACAAAGTCTTTTCCCTGGTGTGGGGGAGTCCAGAACTAGAGGGCATAGGTTTAGGGTGAGAGGGGAAAGATATAAAAGAGACCTAAGAGGCAACGTTTTCACTCAGAGGGTGGTACGTGTATGGAATGAGCTGCCAGAGGAAGCTTTGGAGGCTGGTACAATTGCAACATTTAAAAGGCATCTGGATGGGTATATGAATAGGAAGGGTTTGGAGGGATATGGGCCGTGTGCTGGCAGGTAGGACTAGATTGGGTTGAGATTTCTGGTCGGCAAGGATGAGTTGGACCGAAGGGTCTGTTTTCATGCTGTACATCTCTATGACTCTAATTCACCTGATCTGCACATCTTTGGACTGTGGGAGGAAACTGGAGCACCCAGAGGAAACTCACACAGACACAGGAGGAATGTATAAACTCCACACTGCCAGTCACCCAAGGCTAGATTCGAACCCGTGTCCCCTCTGATTTCAGTGGCTTCTTTTAACTAGTTATCCAGGTCATTTCCCAGCACAGTGGCTGAACAGTAGTTTGATGTTACAATGTAATTAGCATAATTTAAATTAAGCTTCTATCTCAGGAAGGTTTGTTAAAAAGACAGTATTAGATATTGGAATTTACCCTACTGATTGACCGGACTTAAGGAGCCGACTGTCTTAAAAACAGTTCAACTGAAGCTCAGATCTATTGTTCCACCCAAAACCTTGCAGCACTCTCTCATCAACAACCCATTCAATGGTCAGTCAAGAGGAATAGCTTCCATATCTTTCTGGTTCAACCCAATTTGCTAGTGAATTCTGCAAGCTTCCTGACATAATATCTCAGTTCCACTCTCTCATCAATACCAATGCGATATAACCAATCAGGCTTACAAACCCTGTCTATCTGGGCCTGATCCAACTCCCAGCACACTGTCCAGGTGGCCGGTTTTCCCAACATGCCATTCAGTTAGCCAATATGGCTTTCAGTGTTCCCAAGAAAGCTGTCATTTATTTAGAGGGTCATTCCACTACCTATAAAGATAGAAACATAGAAGATAGGAGCAGGAGGAGGCCATTCAGCCCTTTGAGCCTGCTCCATCATTCATCACTGACCACCCAACTCAATAGCCTAATCCTGCCTTCTCCTTGCCCCATTTGCCCCAAGTGCTATATCTAGTCGCCCCTTGAATACATTCAATGCTTTGCCATTAACTACTTCTTGTGATAATGAATTCCACAGGTTCACCACACTTTGGATGAAGAAATGTCTCCTCATCTCCGTCCTCAATGGTCTACCCTGAATCTTCAGACTATTTCCATTGCAGTTTTGTTGAATTTGATAATTCTCTCAATAAATGGAAGCAGTTTGCACAATCAGCAGAGTCTCCACCTTATATTTTTTTTAACTCTCCTTTCCACAGATTGTGGCACTTTTGCAGTGAGGTGTAGGAGGATACAAAAAAAAAATCACACTGGCAATTACAACGTCAATATGTCCCAAAATACGTCAAAGTGAGTGGACTACTGTTTGAAGTACAGTATGATTGTTACATATGGACCGGTGGCAGTTAAACTGCGCACAGAAATTTCTGAAAAGCAGCGATGAGGTAAATAATCTAAGAGATAATCTGTTCTTCTGTTCTTTCACAATGGAAATTAAGTATATTGCAAGTTGTAGGCAAAGTCGACCACAGTTAAAGAATGAGTAGAGAACTGAAACAATTCATTTCTTAGCCTCACCTAATTCCTTTTGATATATTTGAATATTGCAGTGAGATTGAAGCTAAAAAGAATTAACACGGCAGAGTTTGTTTCTTTTTCTGTAATTTGGGAATTCTATTGCTCAATGCTGACTGAATTTCTTTCTGTATCAAATAATCTTTCCATGTTGAACTTCAATTTGAAGAATAGCTAGCACATGTTTAAGACAGAAATGATTGTTGCAATACTGAGGCTTCTACTGATCTTTGTCTGACACGAGTAGCTTTGTGAAAGAACAAAGTTCAAAATATTTAGGATGCATCGGAATATGAGGTTAAATGCTGCCTTTTAAGAAAGCTTAACAGCAATTTGTTTTACTCGAGAAGCAAAACTGCAATCAGAAAAAGGAATGGCAAGTCTTCTGTTATCCATGTGCAAGCGTGAGTGATGGATCCAGCTGTAGCAGAGATCATTGTCACTGTAGTCATCATATATTAAAAATGCAGAGAAATGGAAGAGTTACACATTCCTAATGAAGGGCTTTTGCCTGAAATGTTGATTCTCCTGCTCCTCGGATGCTGCCTGACCTGCTGTGCTTTTCCAGCACCACACTCTCGACTCTAATCTCCAGCATCTGTAGTCCTCACTTTTGCGGAGTTACAGATATGCCACTCAAGCTCAGGATCTTTATCAGCTTTCAGCAGCTGCCAAATAGCAGCCAGGTGAAGACCTCACAGCTGAAAGCTCCCCAGAAAGCACAGGAGATACAGGAGGCCTAGCGCATGTTGTCCTTAGTGCTATTTCCTTTGGATGAGTGCAGACTGAGGGTGTTCTGGCACCCTGTCACAGAACAGCACCACCTGCTGGAGAGGGACGTGCTGCGCTGAAGGAGTGGGTGATCTGCCCATTGCAATGGCAGGGCAAGGTGGTATCAGCATTGAACTTTGATTTGACTGGCTCTGTCCTTGGACCCTCCGGTAACCTGTGGGGGGATCTCAGAATTGTTCTCCTGCAGAAGTATCAAGGCTGTGACCGATGCCAGATCGCACTGTTCCATTTCAGTTTCCCTGCGGAATGGTCAGTGCCACACCCTGTGCAGCAGAATTCGAACACATAGCGGTGTGCTGCCTGAGCATGGTCTGCATTGAGAGGCCCAGCTCAAAATGTAACTGTTGGAAAGGGTTCTATTCCATCAATGTGGAAGCGATCTGTCATCATTGGTGCAAGTCTTCGAGGTTTACGCCCAGGATTTGCTGTGATCCTGGAGAACTCTTATCTTCCTGATGTGTTTGGGTGCCAAGTGGCTTACAAGGATGGTTGCTAGGGTCTATCCTCTATGACCATGGCTGATGACACCATTATGCACCCCCTTGATTGAGGTGGGACATAGATACAGTGCTGAAAATGTGTTGCTGGAAAAGCGCAGCAGGTCAGGCAGCATCCAAGGAACAGGAGAATCGAAGTTTCGGGCATAAGCCCTTCTTCAGGAATCCTTAAGAAGGGCTTATGCCCGAAACGTCGATTCTCCTGTTCTTTGGATGCTGCCTGACCTGCTGCGCTTTTCCAGCAACACATTTTCAGCTCTGATCTCCAGCATCTGCAGCCCTCACTTTCTCTCATAAATACAGTGCAGCCCATTCTTCAACCAAGGCCATGGGGAGCAGCGGATAGGCCTCTTGAAAATGAGGTCCTGCTGCTTGTATCAGCCCAAGGCAGCCTAACAGTACAGTCCGAATAGAATGTGCTGCTTAATCCGAGCATGCTGTGACCTTCTCAACTGAAGCCTCCTGCTTGTCTACCATCTGAACTGAAGCAGGCAACGAGGTACTGTAATAGAGGCTTAAGAGCAGGGACAGAGGGATCAGTCCTCTGAGAAGGAGGACCATGAGCAAGAGGAACATCACCTTCTGCATGATAGAGAGCTGCAGCAGCTGCTGCTACAAGCCAGACAGGACATCACTGACATCCCTGTCCAGTAGATGAGAGATGGGATCATTCATTGACAGTAAAATTGCTGGTTCTTGACTTTCAAGCAGTCTGTTTCTGTTACTTTCCTTTCTGGATGTAAGTTTGCTCGCTGAGCTGGAAGGTCCTTTTTCAGACATTTTGTCACCATACTAGGTAACATCATCGGTGAGCCTCTGGTAGAGCACAGGTGGTATGGTCTGCTTTTTATTTATCTGTTGAGGTTTTCTTGAGCTGGTGATGTCATTTTCTATGGTGATGTCATTTCCTGTTCTTTTTATCAAGGAGTGGTAAATGGGATCCAAGTCAATGTGTTTATTGATAGAATTCCGGTTGGAGTGCCATGTTTCTAGGAATTCTTGTGCAAATGACATTACCCACTCTCACTAGTATCCTTAAATACAGATGAGGAAGGACACCATTTTGACTGGGACAACACATCCATCCTAGGACGAGCCAAGCAGAGACATGTGCAAGAATTCCTAGAAGTATGGCACTCCAACTGGACCTCTATCAACAAACACATTGTCTTGGATCCCATTTACCACTCCCTGAGAAAAAGAACAGGAAATGACATCACCAACCCAAGGAAACCTAGACACATAAATAAAAAGTAGGCCATACCAACAGTGCTCCACTTGAAGCTCCATGATGATTTTACCTAGTATAGGTTAGGTGAAATGGCCATGCTAAAATTGCCCATAGTGTTAGGTGTAAGGAAATGGGTCTGGGTGGGTTGCTCTTTGGAGGGTCGGTGTGGACTTGTTGGGGCCTGTTTCCACATTGTAAGTAATCTAATCTAAAAAAAAAACTTTTTTGAGTTTTCCAAAACGTGATGGTTCCACATTGAGCAACAGGAAGATACTGAGCAACAGGGGGCATTTGAGAGAGAGGAGCAGTGACATTGAGGGTTAGAAGAGGGAACATAGCGAAGGACATGTAATCAGTGTGGCTCTGTGCTTAAACAATGGTTGGGGTAGGAATGAGATGGGTTGTTGCTGCCCACTGTACTACTACAAACATACTGAAAGGCAGCTCCAGGCTGCCAACACTTGTCTGGGTATACAGCTTGGGGTCAAAGTTGAAGCCAGTTCTGGGGATCCCTGGATATCCCAGCTATGACAAGCATTTCTATCTATGGAGAGTGGGAGACTCTAGGTAGTCTCAGGGTCGTGGTACCTACTTATTGACATGAGTTTGGGAAGATCACTTAGAGAAAAGTCCTTCATGAAGCTCAGCAAAAATGACACAGCTGATTTTGGGTCAAATACAATCACATATTTTTAAAACTCATGATTTAGTGCTGGGATAAAAATCTGGAGCTCAATATAATTATTGTTACGAGCCGATAAGTAAGGGTGAACTTGCTCCTGTCTTCTGGATTTCTTCAGGTGGCTGCAATAAAGATTTATATTCTCATTCGTATGAGATCTTGCCTCTCTATGTTAAGATGCAGTTTTTTAATTTCTATGGTAGCAATAAAAAGCAAAAATTACCTTGAGAGAAATAAAGAGCAGTTTTATTGTCAGCTCATTCTGAGAAAAAAAATGACAAAGTTCCGATATCAAGCATACACAGATACAACTTTATAAAAGGATTATGTCCATTCAAAAGGAAAATGAAAGGAATTTAGTGTTAATATACATACGTTGTCCTTAAGACACAAGGTTTTAATCTGAGACTACAATTGTTAAGTTGGTATTTTTCAGTCTCACTGAGGTTGAGCGATGGAGATAAACCTACTATTCCCAGAGTCATTGCAGAATTTAAAAGGTTTATAAAGTATACAATGTTTCCCAATTTACTGATATTCAGGCTCAGACTGTTAGGAAGTATGGACCAGGTTTCTGTACTGAACAAGAACTCTTACTTATTATAAGGAAATCAACTCTAGCTATAGGTTCCACCTTCGGGTGATTGTGCAGAATTTGCACATTCTCCCCATGTCGACATCGATTTCCTCTGAGTGCTCCAGTTTCCTCCCACAGTCCAGGTTCAGAGGATTAGCCATCAGGAGGACAGGCTTACAGGGATGGAGTAGGGGATGGGTTTTGATGGGTGCTCTTTGGAAGATTGGTCTGGACTGAATTGGCCAAATGGTCTGTTTCCACATTGTAGAGATTCTATGATTCTATGATTTAGCAAAAAGTAAAGTTCCATGCTTAAGGCTAAGTGCATTGTCAGATAGTTTGAGTGATCCACTGCATTGTAGAAAGGGCAGCGCAGTGGCTCAGTGGTTAGCACTGCTGCCTCACAGTGCCAGGAACCCAGGTTTGATTCCACCCTCGGGCCTGTGTGGCGTTTGAACATTCTACCTGTAACTGTGTGGGTTTCCTCCGGTTGATCTGGTTTCCTCCCACAATCGAAAAATGTGCAGGTTAGGTGAATTGGCCATGCTAAATTGTTTGGTGTCCAGGGATGTGCAGGCTAGTGGGTTATCCATGGAAAATGCAGGGTTACAGGCATGGGGTTGTGGGTCTGGGTAGAATGCTCTTCAGAGGTTCGGTGTTGACCTGATGGCCCCAATGGCCTGCTTCCACACTGTAGGGATTCTATGATTCTCCAGGTAAACAGCTATAAACCACAAGCATACAGCATTGCTAATTGAGCTCTAATGCTGTTGTAAATTCCTCCTTACACAAACAGACAGGGTAAAATAGGTAAGGACAAAAGAGAAAACTAGCATAGTTCCCAGTTCTGTGTCTGAGATTATCCTTAAGTTATCTGGTCACTAGTTCATAGACCAATCCATTTCTTGCTGACAACAACGGCTGAATGTGTGTACCTGCATGCGCAACTCAAATAGGTCAGACCACACTGAGAGTATTGCATTCAAAGATGTGCAGGTCAGGTGAATTGGCCGTATTAAATTGCTCATAGTGCTAGGTGCATTAGTCAAAGGGAAATGGGTCTGTGTGGGTTACTCTTTGGAGGGTTGGTGTGGACTGGTTGGGCCAAAGGGCCTGTTTCTGCACTGTTGGTAATCTAATTCTGGTTGCCACATTACAGGAAGGATGTGGAGGCTTTGGAGAGAGTGCAGAAGAGGCTTACCAGGATACTGCCTAGATTGGAGGGTACGAGCTGTAAGGAGAGGCTAGATAAACCTGGGTTGTTTCTCTGCAGCCACGGAGGTTGAGGGGAGATTTGATAGAAGTTGATAAAATTATGAGATGCATAGATAAGGTTGACAGAATATTTTTCCCAGCGTTGAAACTTAGGGGCATGCATTTAAGGTGAGAGTGAGAAAGTTCAAAGGAGATGTGAGGGGCAACTTTTTTACACAGAGTGTGGAACGCACTGCCAGGGATGGTGGTGGAGGCAGGTACGATAGAAGCATTTAAGGGACTTTTAGATAAGTACATGAATATGCAAGGAATGGAGGGATATAGACCAAGGACAGGCAGAAGGGATCAGTTTATTGGCATCTTGTTCAACAACTTCATGGGCCAAAGGGCCCGTTGCTGTGCTGTACTCTTCTATGTTTTATGCTTGTTCAATCAGTTGTTTACATGATATCAGCAAGGGATGTCAGGTTCTTGATTTTCTAAACCTACAGACACCCTTTCAAACATTGGTTTTAAAACAGTTTTTTTTTCATTTTAATCCACAGATTTTTAAAATAACACAGAATAAAACACAGTCATTTCAGTGTCTTGAATCATCAGCAGTAGTGAATGTTGAAGTTATCCTTTTACGTGTTGGTGTTCTGATGCGTCTTTTTAATCCGTCTCGTAACCAGACACTTGTATTGCTTGAAAGACAGAAAAGAGAGAGAGAGGGGAGAGTGATCTTCAGCTTCAGTTCTGCAGTCACAAATCATCTCCTGCTGTAAGAAGCTCCTTGAAATATAAGGATACTGAATGTTTTGTGTATTGCATCGGCAGAAGTTGTGTATTTTTGTAGGCTTGCTAATTGCTGGTGAGGTTCCATCTGTGACGTGAAAATTCCCATCGAGGGGTAGGTCAAAATCGGAGATAAAAGCCTTTTCATGCATTACTGAGTCCCTTTTGATAAAAAAAATAATTTTAGTTCAGATAATTGCATTTCATGTCAGTTGCACAAGGTTTGGATAATCTATCTGGGCAGCTGATTCATATGGCCAAATCAAATCAATGGTTTCACAGAATCCCTACAGGGTGGAAACAGGCCCTTCAGCCCAACAAGTCCACACTGACCCGCTGAAGAGTAACCCAGCCAGACCCATTTCCCTATCCTATATTTACCCCTGACTAATGCACCCAACCTGCACATCCCTGAACACTATGGACAATTTAGCACGGTCAATTCACCTAAACTGCACATCCTTGGATTGTGGGAGGACAGCAGATCAAACTCCACACAGACAGCCGCCCACAGCAGGAATTGAACCTGTGAGGCAGCAGTGCTAATCACTGAGCCACTGTGCCGTCCTTTTTGACCCTTTTGAAAACCAATTCATTAAAGTCATAGATATTAAAATCAAATGATGAAGGTAAAGCAGCAATAGCCCATGTTTTATCACCATAAGACATAAGAAACAGGAACAGGCATAGGTCATTCAGACCCTCAAGCCTGTTCTGCCATTCCATAGGATTATGGCTGATCCAACATTCCTCACGTCCACTTTCCTGCATTTTCCCCATAACCATTGATTCGCCTTCTGTCCAAGAGTCTATCTCAGCCTTAACTATACCCAAGGACTCTACCCCCACAGCTGTATATGTCAAGGAATTCCTAAGACTCACAACCCTCTGAGAGAAGAAATTCCTCCTCATTGCAGTCCCAAACTGGCACTCCATTGCTCTGAGACTATGCCTTCTGGTCCTAAACTCTCCCACGACCTGCAAATTGCCTTAGGGATATGAAAATTAGGGAGGTAAACACATGGCTAAGGGAGTGGTGTGGGAAAGAGGAGTTCCATTTCATGGGGCATTGGCATCAGGTTTAGAACCGGGGGTGGGGGATGAGGTGTACCGATGAGACGGTCTCCACCTGAACTGATCTAGAGCCAGTGTTCTAGCGAAAAGAATAAATAGGGTGGTCACTCGAACTTTAAATTAGTGAGTCAGGGGGATGAGAAAGGGAAAATGGCAGGGAGTATGATGGTACATAAAAAGATAAGCAGCAGGTTAGCATGTGTGCAGGAGGGTTTAACTACAAGGCAGACTATGAAAGAAATAAAAAGGAAGGATAACTCAGGAGGTATTTTTAGAGATGTTGGAAATCATGAGGGTCAGAAAGCTAGCAGAAGGTCACTCTACCTGAATGCTGATAGTATTTGTAACAAAGTTGATGAGTTAATGGCACAAATCATCACAAATGAATGTGATTTAGTAGCCATTACAGAAGCATGGTAACAGGATGGTCATGACTGGGAGTTAAATATCCAAGGGTATCAGGCTATTCAGAAGGACAGACAGTCAGGAAGGTAAGGGAGGTGGTGTAGCTCTGACATTCAAGGACGACATCAGGGCAGTGTTGAGACATGATATAGGTTCTATGAAGAATAAGGTTGGATCCATTTGGGTGGAACTTAGAAATTCGAAGAAGGAAAAGTCACTAATAGGTGCAGTCTATAGGGCACCAACTAACAACATCATATTAGGCCGGGCAATAAACAAATAATTAATTAATGCTTGTAAAAATGGTACAGCAATTATCATGGGGGATTTTAATCTACATCATAGAATCTCTACAGTATGAAAACAGGCCCTTCGGCCAACAAGTCCACACTGACCCTCTGAAGAGTAACCCACCCAGACCCCTACCCTATTACTTTACATTTACCTCTGACTAATGCACCTAACCTACACATCCCTGAACACTATGGGCAATTGAGCATGGCCTATTCACCTGACCTGCACATCTTCAGATTGTGGAAGGAAACCAGAGCACCCGGAGGAAACCCACGCAAACACGGGGAGAATGTGCAAACTCCACAGACAGTCATCTGGAATTGAGCCTGGGTCCCTGGTGCTGTGAGGCAGCAGTGCGAACCACTGAGCCATCGTGCCACCCAATATTGATTAGTCAAACCAGCTTGGTCAGGGTAGCCTTGAGGAGAAGTTTGTTGAATGTCTCCATGATAGTTTTCTTGAACAGTATGTAACAGAACCAATGAGGGAACAAGCTATCCTAGATCTGGTCCTGTGTACTGAGACAGGAATAGTTAATGACCTCATAGTTAGGGATCCTCTTGGAAGGAGCAATCACAGTATGATTGAATTTAGAATATAGAAGGAGAGTGTGAAGATAAAATCCAATACCAGGGTCCTGTGCTTAAACAAGGGAGATTACAATAGAATTTGGGAGGACTTGGCTAAAGTAGACTGGAAACAAAGATTTAATAGTGGGATAGTTGATGAGTAGTGGAGGACTTTCAAAGCAATTTTCCAAAGTCCTCAGCAAAAGTATATTCCAGTGAAAAGAAAGGACTGTAAGAAAAGGGGCAAGCTGCCAGTGGTGTCTAAGGAAATGAGGGAGGCTACCAAATTGAAAGAGAAAGCATAGAAAGTGACCAAAAATAGCAGAAAACTAGAAGTTTGAGTAAACTGTAAAGGTCAATAGAAAGCCACAAAAAGTTCTATAAAGAAAAGTGAGACAGGACATGAGAAAAAAACTAGCACAGAATATCAAGACAGATAGCAAACATTTCTATAAATATATAAAACAAAAAAGAGTGACTAAAGTAAATGTTAGTCCTTTAGAGGGTGAGAAGAGTCATGGGATATGATGAAATGGCCGAGGCAGTGTACAGGTATTTTGAGTCAGTCTTCACAGTTGAGGATATGAATTACATGCCAGCAAGTGACAAAAGAGGACCTGAAAACAATCATTATTACAGAAGTGGTGGTGTTGGGCACGCTAATAGATTCAAGGATAAACATGTCTCCTGGCCCTGATGGGATGCATTCCAGGATACAAAAGAGATGGCAAGAGAAGTAGTAAGTGCACTGGTGGTAATTTTCCAAAAATTCTCTGGACTCTGGGGCAGTCCCAGGAGGTTGGAAAACAGCAAATGTGACACCCCTTTTTAACAAGGGAGGTAGACAAAAGATGGGGAATTATCGACCAGTTAGCTTAACCTCTATAGTGGGGACGATGCTTGAGTTTTTTATCAAGGAAGAAATAGCAAGGCATCTCAATAGGAATTGTCCTGTTGGGCAGATGCAGCATGGGTTCATAAAGGACAAGTCATGCTAAAAGTAGACAATGGGGACCCAATGGATGTAGTGCATCTAGATTTCCAAAAGTCCTTCAATGAGGTGCCACACAAGAGGCTGCTGCATAAGATAAGGATGCATGGTGCCACAGGTAAAGTATTAGAATGGATAGAGGATTGGTTGATTAACAAGAAGCAAAGAGTGGAAATAAATGAGTGCTATTCTGGTTGGCAGTCAGTGACGAGTGGAGTGCCTCAGGGATCAGTGTTGGGACCGCAATTATTCATAATTTATATAGATGATTTGGAGTTGGGGACCACATGTAGTGTGTCAAAGTTTGTAGATGACACTAAGATGAATGGCAGAGCAAAGTGTGCAGGGGACTGTGAAACTTTGCAGAGGAACATTGATACATTGAGTGAGTGGGCAAAGGTCTGGCAGATGGAATGCAATGTTAATAAATGTGAAGCCATCCATTTTGGTAGGAATAACAGTAAAAAGGATTATTACTTGAATGGTAAAAAGTTGCAGCCTGCCATTATGCAGAGGGACCTGGGTAACCTTGTGCATGAATCACTAAAGGTTGGTCTGCAGGTACGACAGGTAATTAGAGATGGAAATGTGTTGCTGGAAAAGCGCAGCAGGTCCGGCAGCATCTAGGGAACAGGAGAATCGACGTTTCGGGCATTAGCCCTTCTTCAGGAAGGGCTAATGCCCGAAACGTCGATTCTCCTGTTCCCTAGATGCTGCCGGACCTGCTGCGCTTTTCCAGCAACACATTTCCATCTCTGATCTCCAGCATCTGCAGACCTCACTTTCTCCTCAACGACAGGTAATTAGGAAGGCAAATGGAATTTTGTCCTTCAATGCTAAAGGGATTGAGTTTAAAAGCAGGGACATTATGTTGCAGCTGTATAGGGTGCCGGTGAGGCTACACCTGGAGCACTGTGTGTAGTTTTAGTCTCCTTCCTTGAGAAATGATGCACTGGCACTGGAGGGGGTGCAGAGGAGGTTCAGTATGATGATTCTGGAGTTGAGGGGGTTGGCTTATTAGAAGAGACTGAGTAGATTGGGATTATATTCATTGGAATTCAGAAGAATGAGGGGGGAATCTTATAGAAACATATAAAATTATGAAGGAAGTAGAAAAGATAGAAGTAGACAGGATGTTTCCACTGGCAGGTGAAACTAGGACAAGGGGGCATATCTCAAGATTAGAGGGAGCAGATTTCAGACTGAATTGCAAAAGGACTTCTTTACCCAGAGGGTTGTGAATCTGTGGAATTCCCTGCCCAGTGAAGTAGGTGATGCTACTTAAGTAAATATTTTTAAAGTTAAGATAGATATTTTTTTTGAACAGTAAAGGAATTAAAGGACACGATGTGAGGGCGGATAGGTGGAGCTGAGGCCACAAAAAGATCAGCCATGATCTTAGTGACGCAGGCTCGAAGGGCCAGATGTCCTACTCCCGCTCCGAGTTCTTATGCTCTTGAATTCTCAACATCTGCTCAGCATTTACCCTTAAGAATCCTATAGGTTTCAATGAGGTCACCTCTCATTCTTCTAAACTCCAGTGAGTTCAGCCCCAACCTGTTTAACCACTGCTCAGGAGACAATCTCTCCATACCAGGGATCATCCCAATGGACCTTCTCTGAACTGCCGCCACTGTACTGATATCTTTCCTTAAACAACTGTACAAAAAACTGTTCACAGAGTGGCCTCACCAGGATTTTGCACATTTGCAGTAAAACATCCCTACTGTTATACTCTCAGCCTCTTGAAATATGGGGCAATATTCCATTCACCTTCCTGATTACCTGCTGCACCTGTGTGTTAGCTTTCTATATTTCATGTATAATTACCCCCAAGTTCCTCTGTGTTGCAGTTTTTTACAGTTAATTTTTCTCCGCTTAAATAGTCTTCTGCACCTTAGTTTCAACATGAACAGCTTCATGTTTTCCTACACAATACTCCATTTTCTAATATTTTTGCCCATTAACTTAACCTATCAATATCACACTGTAAACTGCTTGTATCACCATTATGTTGCAGAGTTTACAAATTCTTTCTAGGAGGTTAAAGTTTAACATGTTTGGTTTTTTTCATGTTAAAGTACTGGTATTGATTAAATATTGTATAGTTTACATTAACACTACCAGCTCTGTCTTCAATGTCATGTCTCATGTTTTGGACTCAACCTGAGGGTGAATAATTAATGATCAGTTCCTACTATTAGCCAAATGCGACAAAACTTTCCTACATATTGCAAAATATTTGAATTTTACTTGTTATTATTCCCATTGCAGCATCTTTTTTAAAAAATAGGCTATCTGTTAGATTCTGGATGTAGGTTTGCTCGCTGAGCTAGAAGGTTTGTTTTCAGATGTTTCGTCACCATACTAGGTAACATCATCAGTGAGCCTCCGGATGAAGCACTGGTGGCACGACCTGCTTTCTATTTATGTGTTTAGGTTTCCTTTGGTTGGTGAAGTCGTTTCCTGTGGTAATGTTATTTCCTGTGGTGATGTCATTTCCTGTTCTTTTTCTCAGGGAGTGGTAAATGGGATCTAAGTCAATATCAGCTAGATTGCCACAACTTAAAAAACAAAGGCATCCTCTTAACAATGCTATTGAAAGTAGTATGTAAAGACACAGGAAGAACTTGCAAGGTTCAATAATACACCCAGGGGGTGTAACATATGTCCACTGTTTGGTATATTCAAAGATCAGCAACGGCGGGGGGGCTCATGAAATAAAATAAAATAAGGGTAGCCTAACTGAAGGTGTGGATCCCAAACGGGACCCCTCGGCTTCGAGATTGGTCAAAAGAATCAATGAAATGCAGTTTGTATAAAGCAAGGTTATCAGTTTAATAAAATAAGGCAGTCTGATGCAATTCTGTCTAGCAGCACAGAGGTTAAAGTTCCTGTGCTCTGTGATGGAATTACATAATTACAATTGAACAATAAGCATCTTTTATATGTTTTTTTAAGAGACAGTACAGCCTTAATTACAAGAAAAGACCAATCAACTGCAATATGATGACATGACTGACAGCCAGTAATCCAATGATATGTGCTGGGAAATGGTTCTTGTTTTACGTAGACCATCATCTTATGCTAGCAGGTCAAGGTTAGTTCAAATGGTCAATTAATGTGTTAGCATTCATTTTATGAAAACTCCATTGTTTGCTTGATTTGCTATTTCAGCTAATTCAGCAAAGCAGCAGTACAGGTTCACAAAGTCAAATCAATCATTTGTCCAATCAATCTGGCAACTGTCAAGATGTTCGGCTCATGCAGAGGAAACTGACACTGTTCTAAAGTAGTGGGCAAGTAGATGCAGCTGCTAAGCAGGCAGCGCTACACCCTAAACTTCTGGTCCCATTGGGTCCCCAGCCAAACCCGGTCAGACATAGTATAAGGACGGGAATGCCAGACCTGGGTAAGATGCAGAAATCATGGGGGAGGTCTCTGCTGAAGAGCACAAAGTATGGCCTCCAACAGGGTACTCCTTCGATACTTAAACCAGAATATGGGTGAACCCCCCCCCCCCACTACTGGTTTGGTTGGGGTTCCTTCTTTGCTGCTGCCTATTTTAATTGATTATGTGTATTTTGTATATACTTGGACAAGGAGGAAATGGTTTATACTGGATTACAAAGGACACTCCACAAACTCCATCCTCTTTGGGAAGGACCCTTACAGGTCCTCCTCACAATCCAACTGCTGCTAAGGTTGCCAAACGTTCATCTCCATCATTGCAAGCTCTTCAGACGAGCCCCTTGCAAGGGGGAAGACAATAAAGATCGAACTTGCCCTGCTGTGTGGACTTGCCATTGCCAGCATTGGTGCACAAGAAGGGACAGTTTATCTGTGCAATCCTGAGCAAACATAGACTGTGTACCAACTATGCCAGGAAGATGTCTTTGTGTGCCGAGAGACAGAATGTTACCAATAATGATTATTGCAGTGGTCAACTGCGTCAAAAAGATTGAAAGGTTCATTTACAGAACAAGTCTAAATGGTCTTTACCCTGTAAAGGTGTTGTGTGCCAGTTTGATTCTAGTTATGCAATGGGCAACCCTGGTAGGCCGTGCCCCCATCCAACTAATTAATCAATATGGCCTTGTACGCTTCTATTATTTTTGTTGGTCTTTGTGTTGGTATTGCTATTGTTAAGTGTATTATTGCTATGATATTAGTTTCTATTGACAACTTTGATTCCACACAGAAAATGCTTCTTCTCCACTTAGATGAAGATGAAGAAACACCATTGCCTGCCCCTGGTCCCTCTTTAGAAGAAGAGGAAGTATGGCAGTCTTTGGCTGCCATCGAATTGGATTAATTTGATCCATGCCTTCACATTTATGTTGTGGTCATGGAGTGACCAAAGTGGGGGGAGATGAGAATTCAGATTTTGCATCCTCAGACGCAACAAATATATGTAGGTTTTTGTTATTAACAACAAAAAAGCTTTTCAATTTAAAATAACGCAACAAAATGGCTGCAGGTTATGATTTGACTTTGTGAATTAGTTGAAATAGAAAATAAGGCAAAAAATGGAGTTTTCATAAAATGAATACTGACACATTAATTGACCATTTGAACTAACCTTGAACTGCTAGCATAAGATGATGGTCTATGTAAATCATTGGATTAATCGGCTGTCGATCAGGTCATCACATTACAGTTGATTGGTCTTTTCTTGTAATTAAGGCTGTTCTGTCTCTTAAAAAACATATAAAAGATGCTGATTGTTCAATTGTAATTATGCTATTTCGCCACGGAGCACAGGAGTTTTAACCTCTGTGTTGCTGGACAGAATTGCGTCAGGCTGCCTTATTTTATTAAAGTGATAATCTTGTTTTATACAGACTGCAACAATTTGATTTCAGATAGTCAACATGGTTTCGTCAAGGGCAGGTCGTGTCTCACAAATCTCATTGAGTTTTTTGAGAAGTTGACCAAGCATGTAGATGAGGGTAGGGCAGTTGACATGGTATACTTGGACTTCAGTAAAGCCTTTGATAAGGTTCCACATGGTAGGCTGTTGGAGAAAATGCAGAGGCATGGAATTGAGGGTGATTTAGCAGTTCGGATGAGAAACTGACTTTTTTAAAGAAGGCAGCAAGTGGTGGTTGATGGAAAATATTCAGCCTGGAGTCCGGTTACTAGTAGGGTGCCACAAGGATCTGTTTTGGGACCACTGCTGTTTGTCATTTTTATAAATGACTTAGACACAGGATTAGTAAATTTGCAGATGACACTAAAGTTGGTGGAGTAGTGGACAGTTTGGAAGAATGTTACAGATTGCAGGAACTCTTGGATAAACTGCAGAATT